>NW_010134525.1:0-206 GCF_000699245.1 Pterocles gutturalis
CACCGCACGAGGCTCCTGCCCTGCGCCCGGCTCACCGACACCCGTTCTCGCATTGCCACCAGCAGCCAGAACCGGAACCAAGCATCATGCGCTGCTGGCACAGGAGGTCACGCGGTGAGACCTGGGCAACGTCCTTCACCCCGCACTGGCCAGCCCGTGCCTGGCGCAGGCAGTGGTCCCAGGGGCTGGCAGCCACCCCCTCCCTC
>NW_010134526.1:0-2822 GCF_000699245.1 Pterocles gutturalis
GTGCATCAAAAGAAGTATGACCAGCAGATCGAAGGAGGTGTTTCACCCCCTCCATTGCACTCTTGTGAGACCCCATCTGCCATACTGCATCCAGCTCTGGGGCCCTCAAGGTAAGAAAGACATGGACCTGTTGGAGTGAGTCCAGAGGAGGGCCCCAAAGATGATCAGAGGCCTGGAGTGCCTCCTGGATGAGGACAGGCTGAGAGAATTGGGGTTGTCCAGCCTGGGTGAAAGAAGGCTCTGGGGAGACCTTATAGCACCCTTCCAGCACCTGAAGGGGGCATACAGGAGGGATGGGGAGGCACTCTTTATCATGGAGTGTAGCGATAGGATGATGGGTAATCGGTTTAACCTGAAAGAGGGTGGATTTAGATCAGATATTAGGAAGAATTTTTTCACTGTAAGGATGGTGAGGCACTGGAACAGGTTGCCCAGAGAAGCTGTGGATGCCCCATCCCTGGAGGTGTTCAAGGCCAGGTTGGATGAGGCTTTGAGCAACCTGGGCTAGTGGAGGGTGTCCCTGCTCATGGCAAGGGGGTTGGAACTAGACGATCTTTAAGGTCCCTTCCAACCTAAACCATCCTATGATCCCATGATTCTATGATTCTAACTTCCTATCAAAGCCAGAAGCAGACACACAGCAGACTCTACGTCCAAAACCAAGCCATCCCTCTAAATAAGCAGGAAGTCAAAGTTGCTTTCAAGTTCTTTTTGTTTCTCAAAAAGGAGAAAACCCTTAAATTAAGCTACAGTAACAAGTAATAAGACCAGACAGGAATGGATTTTAGAGAAAAATTGCTAGGAACCTAACATCCACACTATGTGCCAGAGAGGTAATCTCTAAAGAGTAGCTACAGTTGGGTCCCATGGATTACAGATATAACTGCCACGGACCTGTCAAGGTCCCGTATCTGAAGAGCAACTAGCCTTGCAGTTTCTTTTTATCTATTATTTTTCTGCTCATGCAGAATTTGAGGATGGAGACAGAGGTTCAAAAGAGTTAGCACTACTCACTCCTTGGCATATGTGTGTAGTATTCCAACAGATTTATAAAATCCAGGAAATAGAAGGAGAGATTTTACACAGTTTAATTTCCCAAGGATGTTTATGTTCTTTTTGCTGGATTACGTAGCAAAATTAGTAAACTCATCTATTTTTGAATAATCATGTAGACATGCTAATACCCAAGGAAGAAAGGAGACATTGTCAAAGAGAAGTTTGGATCTGAATCCTAGCTAGGCTTTGACTTTTGGCTTTTATGTAGAATGCCGTGGTATTACAAATAACGTAACAGAATTAATTGTTATCACTCTGCACAGCTGTAGATTCAGAGACCTACTCCTAATAACCTCCAGCTCACCTAGATTTCATAAACTTCACTATATCTTTTAGATCATCAAAAATATGTCTGATTAGTAGATGAGATCATGACTTTAGCAGGATATTTTAAATGCATAAATCAATCTCAATTTGTTTTAAAATAAGATCTTTTCCTTATTCTCTACTGGTGCCTCATAATTGTGAAAGAAGAGAGGGATGGTAGAAAGATTTCTAATTTTTTTGAGTTCAACATTCTTTTTGTGTTATTGTCATGACTACTTTCGCTCAGGATTTCTACACCACTTGACATGCTTACTTAATCCTTCTAGGTCCAATTCAGGTTTAGTTTTGTTGCAGTAAATTCTTGGAGCAAATCCTTGCCCCATCAAAAATCAGTTGCAAAAAAATTTATTGACTGCTTTCATCTGAAATGCCTTTGCTTACTTTTTTTGTAGGCACTTCAGATTTAAATTGAGATGGCTGGGAACAACTTAGCAGTTGCAGAAATGAGCAGGTATCTGTGGTCATACACAATGTGCACAGGCAAGTGTTCATTCCGTAATACTGTTTACTGTTTATTTGAATTTAATTGAACATCATCTTATATAAAACAAGCTGCAAAAAAAGCAGAAAATAATTTTGTTAAATTTTAAAAGAAAAGAGCCATTTACACAATTAACATGCACTAATCTTTTCTTTTCTTATATGCCACATGGTTATAACTATTATAGCCATTCCAGCTATGATCATTATTTAAATAAAATATTTATCAAATCAATTCTCCTGATAAAGACTAGCACAGACCTGAAATAACACTCTGTCTAGACCTATAATATATTTTAAAAAATTTTCAGCACTGCTTCTGCTCCAGACAAGCCAAATTCCCCAACGAAAGACTGAAGCTATACAAGTTGTCCCTGCCCATGGCAGGGGGATGGAAACTAGACGATCTCTAAGGTCCTTTAAACCCCTAACTATTCTATGATTCTATAAGATCATCTACTGGTTGTAATATTTGTTCTAGCTGAAAGCTAGATTAAATTAAACTAAACAAAATTACCTGTAAATTTAGTACCTTGACATTCCCTCTAAATTTTCCCCGTAATTTCAATATCGTATTTGTTAAGCTTGTAAAAAATTAACAAACAAGCAAACAACACAAAAACCCCACCACACTGGTATCCTTGGGGGGGGGGAGGGAAAAAAGCGCACTGCCCAGAAACCAGTTCTACTGTGTTATTTCTGGTACACTTATGGTTATCAGCAACAGTCAAAATGTGCCTTCTATTGCCTGGTTACTCATATAATGTTACTGTGGTTACTTCTGTGTGACAACAGTTGCAAAGTACTTACTGCTTGCTAATAGTGACTCTCAACAGAAACAAGCTACAAAATGCCAACTCTTTTTCCAGTTTTAATTCCATCCCTATGTAATCGACATTTTAACACTATAGTAACCTCATCAGTGTATGAGATCAAACTATTTCAGCACATCAGCAGGA
>NW_010134527.1:0-212 GCF_000699245.1 Pterocles gutturalis
CCCCAGCCCCAGCCACAGCCGCAGCCCCGCTCACCTCTCGCAGACCCGCACGGTCCAGGCGGCGATGATCCAGAGGGAGATGCTGAAGACAAGGAGCACGGTGCCGGGGCAGATGGTCATGAGGGTCTTCATGACGAAGCGGGTGTTGAAGTTGATCTTGTTGAGGGCGCCGATGCTGCGCGACGAGGCGTCGGTGAAGAGCTTGCTGTGCA
>NW_010134528.1:0-232 GCF_000699245.1 Pterocles gutturalis
CCCAGCCCGGGGGGGACGGGCACAGACCCCGGCCCTGCAGCAGGGCGCGGGCACTGGGGATGCTGCCGGGCTGGGCAGCAGCTCCATCGCTCCTTCCTTGTGTTGTGGTTTTATACAACAGCCGCTCGCCCACCCACCCCCCTACCAGGGATGGGGAGCGAATTGAAGGGGTGAAGGGAAAAGAGACTCGTGGGGTGAGAGAAGAACAATTTAAGAACTAAACTACAACAAT
>NW_010134528.1:718-921 GCF_000699245.1 Pterocles gutturalis
GGCTGTGGAGACAGTTAACCCTATCCCAGCCGAACCAGGACACCGCGCTGCGAGAGGACCTCATGGCAGCTGCTTTGTCCATCTGGATCCAGGCAGGAGCTGCAGGGCACCGAGTCCAGGCTGGAGATGAACCAAGGGGACGTGGCACCTCTCAGCCAGGGGAGCCCAACACACCGGCAGGACCGAGCCCATGGGGAAGCTGC
>NW_010134529.1:0-10603 GCF_000699245.1 Pterocles gutturalis
TAGGACAAGGGGGAATGGTTTTAAACTAGGACAGGGGATGTTTAGGTTAGAGATTAGGAGAAACTTTTTTCACCCAAAGGGTGGTGGCACACTGGAACAGGTTGCCCAGGGAGGTCGTGGATGCCCCACCCCTGGAGGCATTCAAGGCCAGGCTGGATGTGGCTCTGAGCAGCCTGGTCTAGTGGTTGGGGGGCCCGCATATGGCGGGGCGGTTGAAACTAGATGATCACTATGGTCCTTTTCAACCCAGGCCATTCTATGATTCTGTGATTCTACGAACATATTTCAGGATTCTAAATCCATTACCACAAAAAAATGTAAATGAAATATAAATTGACTTGTGGAAAACATTCAATAATTACAAAGCGGGTTGAATAGTCATTCATCTTGTGTCAGGTGAAGGTCTGTAAATAATGAGAACATGTTTGTTACAGCTTCATGTTGAAAGCAGAGCACAAATCTCTAAGTAATTGAATGGGAAACACAAAATCACATAAAGCAATAACCATAATTTGTATGTGAAATAAAGAATAAAAACATGTTTAGTCAAGTGAATTATTTATGAATATTCAACCTTTATAGATATTTATTGTTTCTTGTGAAGAACATAAAGTATTGCCTAAGTCAGAATGAACTTTCCTTTCCAAAGTGGAACCAGTTAATCAGTCTATCAAGGAATGACTTATATGTTGCAGAACATATTAAAAATCAATGAATGGGAAGTGTTGCTCCTGTGCCACTTTCAACTTAATCTTTTCTAAATAAAGAAGAAAACAAAGAGTGAAATTCTTCCATATTGATGTGTGTCAAATGTAATAAATGTGAAAGTTAAAAAGAAGAATGTTATGTAATGTCTGCTAATATTTTGTGTGACACAGACCAGTTTGAATTGGAGACAACTGGAGCAAGAAGTAAAAGCTCTACCACTTGAGCTAGAGAGACCAGAGTTGCTAGACATACTCAATATTCAGACTTTAAAATCAGTTTTAAGACTAGTAGATTGTAATGTCACAGAACAACTTAAAAAAAAACAAACTTAGAGACATTAAGTCTTAGATTTGCAAAAGGAGTGAGATTTTCATTTCATTCTGTATTGGAAAAATTCTACCCATAAAGCCAAAGCCAACAAATGTAAAGCTGTTTTTAATTGTAGACCAATTTCTTAGGAGACTTGGGAATTTTTTTTTTTTGGTATTTTCTTTATTAATGAGATTCCTTGAAGACAGTTAAAATAAAAAGAATATATCTCAAAGAATGATGACTGATATACTTTCAAATAGTGTTAAGTTTTAAAAAAATAGATTAATATTTCCAATATGTAGTAGTGAAACTTACACCTTTGGCACTATCTGTGATTTCCATTTGTTGTCTTTATTCTAACATAATTCCAGATGTGACTCATTTGACAGAAATAAATGTGCTATGTAGACAATACTGAAAATAGATATACAGAAGAGTATGCCATATCATTACTTCTTTTCTTTATGCAAAGTGACTTTTTAATACCATTGACAAGTCTTCCTGAAAATATTACTCCTGTTCACGCTTTAAGTGGGAATTAGGAAGGGGGACACAGGACATAGCAATGCATTGAAATGGCATCTTAAACAAACAAAAAAAAGGCCTAGAGTTAGAGCAGTTTTTCTTTAAAAGTAAATACTGTGATTTTTAGCATGGAGATGAGTGAAGTAGCCTGCTTACTTTTATTTTTCTCTATATAATCATATATGCAGACAGTTTTTAGCAAGATGTAAGTAAATGACATTTGTTATAAGAAGAAATTTAATCCAGGTATATGTTTTTACTGAAGTTAAAAAAAAATGAATTGTAATGCTCTGCCTTTATTTCCCCTCTTGGCTCCCCTCCCTAGTCTTGGGGATAAAATATAAGAAAAAGCAAAACTTAAGAACATGAGGAAATATCTGATGGTTTAAATTAAAAATTGTAGTTTGGGACATGTTTTCAGCATGGGCTATTCCTGTCTCAGAGAAAGTATAGATGAGGAAAAAATGAGAATGAGAAAAAAACAGAGAGAGAAAAAAAAAGAGATAAAAATGAAAAGTGAGAAAAAAATGTGAGAGATGAGAAAAACGAGGAATGTGAAATGAGAAGTGTGAAAAATGAGAAATGAGAAAAAAAAAAGTTGTAATCTTTGCCCATCATAGATTCTTAAAGGGCTTCTTGAGCTAAAGATTGCATCTAAATAACATTTAACTGCTGCTGATGTGCCTATTCTTGGCTTAAACCAATTATGTCACTCATATCTATCAGTTTAAGTAATAGCTGGATACATGGGGAAGGTGATTAGAGGACAGGCAGTACTATTTCAGCTGTATTTTCTCTGAAAGCATTATCTGTACTGTTACTTGAACGCTTGCAATCTCAGATGATACAGTTTCACCTGAGACCTGATATGAATAATATGTTTATAGTTGAAGATGAATATAACAAAAATTCTGAGATGTGGTAAGGAATATCACAACTTGTTTCTCCCAAAAGTGAAATGGATGTTTTTCCTCCAAAATGTTTTGTTTTCCATAAATGTTTATTTAAATCTCCCAAATTGCTTCCAAATTAGAGATTCTGAATCAAATATGGCTTTAAAATTAAATTTCTTAATTTTTTTGTCTTTTAACGGTGAAAACAAAACCTGAAAGGGTGTGGACTAACATGAAATTTAACGACCAGAGTTAGTAAATGAGACAAGGTTTATTTCTTAATTAATATAATTGGAAAATATCAAGAATGGACATCTTAATATAGAATATAGTTTTGGCTCAAAAAATCCGTAATAGGAGTTTCCTAATTAAAGCATTAATTTATTGTAGGTTTTTGTTTGATTAATTGGTTGGTTTTGTTGATTTGTTGTTTTTTGGTAACTTTGCAGACATGTAGGAAAAGACTTTAAAAGTCAGTGAATAAAACGTTAGATGATATTGACAGCTCAGTTAGATCAGAAGTAGAAAGCATTCCACATAACGAGTCCAACTGAAATCCTGTGTCTTTTCTGACCTCATTTGCTAGTTTGAGCCTCTGATATGCCTACTTAACACTTGAAGCAGCTTGTAAAAAAAAAAAAAAGAGTCAATCAGATATATTTGATCTCCTGCTTTAATCCTCTCATCATGCTCATTTTGTTTTTAAAAGTGATCTTGTGAAGTAATATTTTTTTTATATAGGTTTTTAGAGCATGTTCTGTAACTCACTAAAAGATTCCAACAACAGAAATCTTTCTTGGAAACCCTATTTTTCATGACCAGACACTAATTACTGTTACTGATGACAAAACAGAAAAATTACAGTTAATATTTTCTCTTGCTGAATAAACTGAGGTACATACAGGATGCTCAAAACAGAATTAAGAAGCTTTCTCCACGGAAGGCCTTGTGGATCCTGAAGGACATTATGTGTGAAAATAGCAGTAAGCAGTTTAAAAGCGATATATTTGTGCTGTTCAGTGCTTTTGCTCCCCAATCATTTTAGAAATTGTAGTACAAGGAATTCTACATGTCTGTCTTGAAGAAAGAGTAGTAAGTATGTGGCACAGCCTGATTAGAGTACATTAATTTTTACAATGGGAAACCGGTAAGTCTACTGTTCAGGACTGGAAGTTAAGCAGAAAATACAAAGAATGTTTAAGGGAACAGTTACCAAATTGTAAGGTTTCACTGACACTACCTCATACTAAAAAGAAATAAGTTACTTGTTTTATTTTATTGCTATTCTATCCACTTATAAAGAAAAAAGAAAAAAAAATAACCAAACAAACAAATAAATCAACCAACCAACCAACAACCCCTCCAAACCCCAAAAACAACTGCAGATTGGTATCTTTTATTCAGGTGTATTTCTCAGTTTGTCTGCTGTACTGTGTACTGGTTTTGTCTGAGGTAGAGTTAATTTTCTTCACAGAAGCTTGCATAGGGCCGTGTTTTGGATTTGTGCAGAAAATGGTGCTGGTAACACAGGGATGTTTTAGCTATTGCTGAGAAGTACTCACACAGAGTCGAGACCTTTTCTGCTCCTCACCCCACCAGTGAGTGGGTTGGGGGTGCACAAGAGGTTAGGAGGGGACACAGCTGGGACAGCTGGCCCCAGATAACCAAAGGATATTCTATACCATGGGATGTCATGCTCAGCAATAAAACTACAGGGAAGGTTAGTGGGGGTGGGGGCATTGCTTGGGGACTGTCTGAGCACTGGTCGGTTGGTGGTGAGTGATTGTTTTCATTTGCATTGCTTGTCTTTCTTGGGTTTTGTCTCTCTTTGTTATTTTCCTTTTCATTACAATGTATTAATCATAATAATAATAGTATTACTACCACTATTATTGTTTTATTCTATTTCAATTATTAAACTGCTCTTTTCTCAATCCAAAAGTTTTCTCACTTTTCCAATTCTCTTCCTCCCATCTTGCTGTGGATGGAGTGAGCAAGCAGTTGTGTGGTACTTTTGTGGCCAGTGTTAAACCACAACATGCTACCATTGCGGTATTCTAGATTGCAGCAAGAGAGGTCTGAGGCATAACATTCTCTTGTCTTCAACTAGCCATGGAGGAGACCTTAAAGGAAAAAAAAAGCATACTGTCTTCACTTACAATTTTTTAAGTCACAAAGCCAGACTTAGAAACATAATAATGACGTATTCACACTATATCACAAAATGTAATGGACTGTGCTACACTGAGGTAAGCAATCAGGCTTATAATAGATCCAAATACCCAAACTTTTCTTAGTTGAGGAAGCCAACAAACAATATAATTTTTAATGCAGTTTAGTATTGCAAGGTGCTTTTTAGTAGCAATTTTTTTTTGCTTAACTGCAGACTCTGAAGCTGTATCCTGCTCCTGAAATGTGTTAAGTAACTCTCATTTCTCTTTGAAGGCAATATTAAATCCTTTCACCACAGAGGTTAAAGATTTAGAGTCAGTCCTTGAAAGTGAATATATGTTGTGAGACATTCAACAACTTTCGGGTCCTGACTCTTAGAAGTGGAACTGTCTGAAGTGGTTTTCTTCACTATTAGCATTATAACATGACTGTGGCCCTTGGGAAGTATCTTAACTACACGTATCAGTGTACTGCCTGGAAAACCTAATTGTTTTCTTTGACCACGAAAACTAAACAGTGTAATATGATTGCCTTTTAGAACTGAGAATAAGACCACATAGAGATAAAAAAGGCTGCTTGAGTCTAGAACCAAAAAACACATCAAAATGTAGCTCCAGAATAAGTAAGTTATCTTTAGATGGAAGCATGTATTTGCACAAGGTAATAAAGAAAGGCCAAGAATTTTTTATTTTTTTTTTCTGAATAAGAAATTTTTGTAAGCTGCAACAGGGACAATATTTTGGCTTGGAAGTATCATTGCTCATGTTTGCCTCTTAGTGTCTATGGCCCAATTAATCATAAGGCCATCATAAGAAACAGGTGGGAATCTTGAGAATTATACTGTGTTTGCTCAGGAATTGATACAGAAGCAATTTAGCAAAGAGGTATTTACAGATTTATTCTAAAAGGTGTCAAAGAGTAAACGAGAAGAAAACTGAGAAAAATTACCAGACCTACTCCTAGATTATTTATTGTGATCTTGAAATGGAAGATTTGCTTATTATCTTTTACAATATTAGTTCAAGTAGTTTCTTGTGTTTTCTGTTTTAAGGCATTAGTTGACCAGTCCGGCAATTAGTCTACACCCTCATGAAAGCATGAGTCAGAACAAAATAGCTTGGATAACTTGCTATAACTTTGACTTTTGAATCACAGACAATGTCGTATCTGGAATAGTCATCTTTTTTGAAAGTTCAATTTCTAGAAATCAAGTTCAAGTGAAAAAGTACTTATTCATTTTATGTCTGCAATCCATACAGCCCTCTACTTAGTTAATTTGAATATGACAATGCTTAAACATGATATGAAGTGAGGTGTTTTTAAATAGTTTCTAGCACTATCTTTTCACTTTGTATTTTAACTAAACTAAAAGACATCCACAAAGAAGGATAAGTTTTGAATAAGTTACTGTTTAAAAATTGAAGACATTTCAATGCTATTAAAATAATCCTTTTCAAATTTGAAAACAAAATATTAATTTTCCTTATGTAAGCATCTAAAACAATAGTGTGCAGTTATTTGAACTATACATATACAATATTAACATCAATGTATTTTAACAGATTAAAACTACTCCCAATTCTTAAGTTATAAAACTTCTCACTATCTGAACTGCCAAGATTGGAGAAACTTATAACACAGAGTTTTGAAAGACAGATTTTTTTGTTAGTTTTGCCTGTGAGGCCTACACAGAAAAGATGTGGAAAGAGACACTACCATTGTATTAGCTCCTTATCTTCTGAACAATAAAGATTTAACTCTGAATTGTGAGCAGAGTAAAGATAAACTTGGAAAGGAACAATGGTATTTTAATGAGCATGGCACTTATTTCTCATTTGAATTGCACGTCAGTTCTCCAAGAGAAAGTTCAGACAATCCCTGCAGTGTTTGATGATTCAGCCAGAAAATCAGACTGACATAGTGAAGGGAAAGTTCCTCGATTGATTCACAGGGACTCCACACTTATACGTGTAAACTTCTAACTCTTAAGGACGTCCCAACTTTGAAATAAAACTTAGGATAAATATATGCTGAGGAGGCAAAAGAAAAATAATTTGATGAGTTATTCCCCTCTGAAATACGACATTTAAGGAATTGCATGCAGCAGAGGTAGAATAACCCTTCTGATATCCTGATCCTAATGCTTTTCTGTTCAGCATCTGCTCTAGAGTGGCATCTTAATGTGGCAATGTTTGCCTGCATGACATGTCAGGAAAACTGGATTTTATTGCCCAAGCTAGTCCATGCACTTTATACATTTAAACAGGATGGCTGTTGTGAAAGTATGCCTGCAAGTCCTTGGAAAGATAAGTTAAAATAGCTCTTGAAAGATTAAAAAAAAAAAAAAAAAATGAAGAAAGAAAAAAAAAGACAGGTCAAACCATTGTTAAGGATTTGTGGATAGCAAGGCTCTTGCTCTTTAAATATGCATTTATTTGAGTAATATGGATTTACTAACTAAAAGCTACAGCAAAGGAAAAAATAAGTTTAAAATGCAGAGCAGTAACTACTTAAGCTTTGATGGATTTTTTTCCTAGTGTCATGTCTTTTTTAGCTCATTATTATGTAGTGTGATTGCACTAATAACACTTATTTCATGTAAAATTAATTGGAATGTCATAGATACACCCATAAGAATTCTATTGTAATGCAGAGCTGATTTAATGTACCACTAAAATAGAAAGTTACCAGTTTTAGTCAGCTGTTATTGCTCCACTACATTTATTAAAACTGAACAGTGGTCTCCAGAGGAGTTCAATAATCACAATAGGGATAGGAGGTGAGATGCTGTGCAGTTGTATCCTCAATGCTCTAAATTTTCCCTCAAGATGACTTTAAGGATGGGCCAGAAAAGGGTCAGCTGGGCAGGGCTGGTCCGTATGTTTCCTACAGGGTTTTCAGGTGGAGACTATAAGCAAGAATAAGAGACCTTGTTTCCCAGTCTTCTCTCAAGATTGGATGAGCAAGATAATAGGGTCACGGGGATATGCTTTGAAGGTCTCAGGCACACAAGTGAGATAAAGGTGCATGCAATGGGAAGAAAACTATTTTACAAAGAACAGTCCCATTTAAAAAGCTCCAGTTGCTACTCTTGTCAGGGACGGACATTACATTTATGGAAGAATTTATGCACAGCAAATGCTTTCTTCTAGTTCAAAACAATTTGTACTACAACATTTTTCTTAATTTAAAAAAAAAAAATTTTTTCAAAAGTGTTTGACTCAAACAATTTCCTTTCTGCTTCAAGTTTCCTTTCTGATATATGTGTGATTTTAAAATATCTAAGTGAAAACTTATTTCAAAGATGCAGTTTCAAAAAAGGTCAATATTAAAATATTCAACTGGAAATATTTTCATATTGTCTCAATTTTATTTGATAAATATATTCTAAATTAAAATTCTCATGAAATCACCAACTTCACAAAGTACTCTTCAAGTTTGTAGAACAGTGTATTCTTATGGGACGAAGTTCTCCTGAAGTTTCTTTGACCAGTTCCAGCTCTGGCATGCTTGCGTAGATGAATGCCAGGAAGACCGATAATCCAAGTCATAAATTAGGATTCATCTTAACTGTTAGAATCCTGTTAATTGTTAATTAACAGTGGCATTGTCATTACAGAACCCCATGAATAATTTCCTATGATAAAAAAATTGACCAAGCAGGCACTTCTAGGAAGCTGTTTGGGAATTTCAGCAATTTCCTTCTGCAGTTAAGCTGATAATTTTTTCTCCCAGCAGATGAGTTATTGGCATTCTATGTTATTTATAATATGTAATAGATGGCAGGTCAACGTCGCTGCTATTCTATTTAATTTACATAGTCACTCCTAAATTGTTAGTTTAATAATATTAAACCGATTACCTATAAAACTATTAAGCATTGTGCACACTAATGGATTAGCAATGGAATTGGCTTTGCTGTCATAAAATTACAAATGCATAGTTTTCAAGGATCCTGTGTAACCCTGGGAAATAACGACTGTTTCCAGATTGACTTTGTAACCAGCTGACATTTCTGAAGTTTAGAAATTATAAGTTTTATTAAACACTTATGAGCCACGATTAAAAGAAGAAAAAATGAAATGTAAATGAAAAAAAAATTAAGCAGCCAACTCAGTTCAGATTTCTGGAAATTTCTCCTTCCACTATGATGTTCAGAGATTTATGGCAAACATTAGCAGATTCAAGGCATAACAGAATTTGGAATTGATCAGACCTTAAAGGAAAGGCAGCAAAGAACTTATTTGGACTCCTGATAATAGTGGGCCAAATATGCTGAGAAGGAAAGCAAATTCAAAGCTTTCCCTAAAAAAATCTTTGTCTTCTTGCTTAACATAAATTTAACACAGTTAACACTTCCATTTCATTTATACTATGTTCACTTCTGAAGTTGGCAGGTGCCAAGAGCTTCAAAAGAAACAATCAGGTCTCATAGTATCAAGTTTTAAATACCATAATGAAATTCGCTTTTTTAAAAATAAATACTTAAATGCCAGTGAGTTTTTAAGGCATATATGAACTTGCCAAATATGCACACAATTGTTAAAATCAATTGCTTGAGGCATGTTCATCTTCAGACAGAGGTATTTGTACTTGCATCAGCTCTGAAGCTAGTCCATTATTTCTGAATTTGTTATCTTTTCTCTGTGTATTACAAGCTTTCTTTTCTTGAATTTCAGCCTGTATGAAGTTTCCTGTTTATTTACTGTTATTGCTGTTTCTTGGCTGTTGGCAGGAGTAGTAGTGGTGGTTTTTTTGTTGTTTTATTTTTTAAAGATGGTCTTACAATAAGAGCAGATCTGCCTGATGGAGATTGACCTGGAAGTCTACTGGCTCCTTAAGCTATGTGCTGCATGCCTGATGAGAAAGTGTAATGTTAACTACAAGGCTGTAAATCCCTACTGAGGTTACTTTCAGAGTCCTTATCAGCAAGTACTGCCAAATACTCAATTTCATTCCTCCTTTTGGGTTCTTGTTACATACATCCAGCCAGATCACTCTCCTCCTCCGAAAATGATGCAAGCATAGTCTTGTGCTCCTACACTCAAATTTGCAATAAACCTGGGATCTTTATCTTACAATTCTTGGTGTAAACATGGCAAGTTGCCTTGGCAGAAGGTCAGCAACTCATTAGTGACGTATAAACACAGAGGTGGCTGATGACAATTTGAAGGGAATGGAGTTTTGGTCTGTTTTTTGAACTTTAAAACCATGTGAACTTTCTCACTTGTCTCCTTGAAATGACATCTGCTATTTAGCAGCCGTTGATTACCACTCTCTGTTTTCAAGGGTTATGACAAAGTTGTAGAATCCCTTGTCTTTTTGCAGTGCTCGTAATACACCTGGATCTTTTCCTTGCTCCTCGAGGTTCTCTATTTTGTGTACCCCTACTAGTAATGTAGTTGAGATAATTCAAACTTTTTTTGGCAACCAAACAAATAAAATATCTTTTTAACCACAATGCCAATTAGGTCTACTCTTTCTTAACCCAGTCATCTTGCCATCTGTATGTTTGTTGCTTTTGATATCAATTTTTGAATTTAAACATGTGTCGTGGGTTAAAGTTAACTTAAAGTTAACACTGTTTTTTTTTTTCCTTTTCTCTCCCTCTTCTTCATAAATAGCTAGCAAGAGGCTGTGTTTTGGATTTAGGCTCAGGAGAAGCTGATAAGACCGATGTTTTGTTCTGCTGCCAAGGTCAGCAGAAGAGCAAAGAGGCACAGCTGGTTGCTAGCATAGGACTTGCCCTTATGTTAAAATTGAAACTCAGAATAGCCAATGATATTCCATAACATGCACGTCATTCCCAGTATATAGGTAAGAACACCCGGAAGAGTGTTCTCTTTTGCCTCTGCTACGCTTTTTCGGTGCTCTCTCCTGGCTCGGCATCGCTCTTCCAAGGCCTCTTCCCCCCCTGCACACACACCCCGGTCAGCTCTCTCTCTCAGCCTGGGACGCCATGAGTTCGGGATCCTCCCTCTCTGGGGGGATCG
>NW_010134530.1:0-260 GCF_000699245.1 Pterocles gutturalis
ATCTATAAGTTATATATAGTCATATTGTATATTAATATAAATTACATCTTCATATTATGTACATATGTGTTTATATATCAATATATGTCTATTAATTGTATGTATATTTATATAAAAATACACAGTGATGGGGTGGGACTGATTTAGTGTTACCTGAAGGAAGTTACGCAACCTCCAGTGTCCTCATTAGTTGATACATTTCTTTGTAGGGGCAAGTTCTAGTGGCTGGGTGGATATTTTTTGAAGTTTGTTTTTATCTA
>NW_010134530.1:291-18889 GCF_000699245.1 Pterocles gutturalis
TATACCAGAACGAGCATGCAACTGTTGCATAATTTTTCTGAAAATAACTTATTCAATATACCCACAGAAAAAAATATGTCGTTTTATTCCTCGTTAGTCTCTCCAAATTTCAGAATTTGAACCTTATAAATATCTGGATGTGGCATAAAATAGATCTGTAACAGTTTCCTTAAAGATCAATTAATGTTTTCTTTTCCTCTATTTTTTCATTATCTGATTTTATTTAGCTCGGATTATGCTGCAGTTTCATACCATTTTTATTACTAATAACCTTATGTAAAGAGGTAAATCTAGCATTTAATTCATTTATTTGGTCTGCTTGGCAAGAGATAACATTCATCAGTTCATATTACAGTTATTATATATAGCTTTCTCTAATGGAATGGAATTTTAGGTTAGTTACTAAAGCTATCTTTACGCAAAAGACACTTTATTTTTTCTTGTGGAGGCTCATTTTCCTTAATTAGTCTTCATTAATTTTAAATAGGAGATTAATGCTGTGAGGGCTCAGCTGTGGCTTTAAGAGACAGAAAAGATATGGTAGTTGCCTGCTCTTTCTGTCTCACTGCAGCTGAAGGGGAAAAGAAATGAAACCATAACTTCTTATATCTGATTACAGGAAGTTCTTAATGCATACATTTGATTTTGCTGCATGAAGCCTCATTAACCTACTATCTGCTCATGCACTGTGAATCTGGCATAGAAAAATTTGAATGCACTTCTTTATCAGGCAACTTGAATTGTGCTTAAAATCCTTCCAGAGACAGACTGTCTTTCCTGCCTCTATAGAGGCAGGAAAAAGCTCTCTATATAGCTTCTATTCGGATTCAGATTCCTAGAAGAACCTACCCAGGTGAAGCATTTATGGTATCTATGCATATTTGAAAGAGTTGAAGTGTGGGATAAGAGTAGTTATGTGCAGATTTATGGTAAATTGAAATTGATTCCAAGCAGTACATCTGATGAATTAACAATATTAGGACAAATGCTACAGTTCTAACTAGAACACTGAGTGCTTATCATCTTGATTCTCCACTCTCTCGCACCTGTATATACTTTGTTAACTGCTGAATATTGGCTCAGTCTTGTGGCTTTTCACTGAATGCCTCTGTTTCATCTGTATCATTGTGTGCTTACATCTATGTAAGGTTTGCCATATGTATCTGTTTGTCACTATGTGGCTTATTCTTATGTCATGCTTTTCTGTCTCCATTGCACCTAAATTCTGGAATCCATAACAAGGAACACCCAATATCAATTTAAAAATGAATTGACTGTCTACTGAAAGCTGAAACCTTGCAATAAAAATGATCAAATTGTAAATTGTGATACAGACTCTCTCTGCTTTCCAGACCAGAATTCTTTGTTAGGGACTTCTAATTCTCTTTAGTTTTCTTCTGGAAGGGGAAGGGAAGTGGGAGGTTGCACTTCAGTTTCTGTTTAGCCATGGGGCTCATCATACTAAAATCAAGTGGGTGATTTCAGTACAAAGCTCTCTGATTATGCAACATGAAACCATGTAACAGCACAATTGCTTTAAATTCATAGAATTATTTTAATTAACTCACAGTAATGCTTGCCTTTATGCATCAAAAAACCCAGCAAAGAATTTATGCAAATTAGGAATATGACACTGAAAATGTTCTTACATATTATCTGATTTTTCTCCCTAGGCACTCTGGAGTCCATTGTTGCCTAAAATGGCTGTGGCTACACCACTAGCATCAATGAGAAATGACGTTCAGGGTATTCATAAGGCTCAGCCAAGGAATACAAAAGAGATGGTATTGAGATTAAACTAAGAACAAGTCAAAAAGTGTGAAAGGAATAAGGCTCTACAGAGACCAGTAGCAGCTAGTAGAGGTTTACCCATAATTTCTCTGATGATTTGCTGACTGGAATGAGTTTGGAGATATAGCCACTGTATGCAAAGCTGAAAATTCAGGGTGAAACAATAAGATCCAAATTTTTCAGGGAAAATAATAAAAAAGACAAGGAGAGTCCAGCAGATTAAATAAACCAGCTGTGACACACATCCTGGGGCAAGAGAGAGCCGATTCAGCAGGCAGACACCTGCATTTCTTTGATTTCTGTGGGAAATTCCACTCCAATGTGGAGAAATGTTTCACAGAGGGAACTTGTATTCGAAAAGGCATGTTCCTGTAAAAAGCTTTGATTTTGAGGAGCCATTTTTTTTTCCATCAGCTGTCTACCTCCCATAAAAAATCCCTACCTACCACTCATTTGAAAAAACATCCTTCAGCATCTTCAGCTGTGAGCAGTTTTATCAGAAAGTGAAGGACTCAGACCCAAGGAGATCTATCCCTTTCTGGAAAGGCAGGGGTGTTACTGTTTGAGCTCGCAGAGTGTCATGGGCATTTTTTTTTTCAGAGGTCCTTGGAGTAACTGCATTAAAAATATATATACAGGCAATATTACTTCTGTGTCAGTGGTGTTATATTATACAGCTGATCATCCTGACATGTTATGTAAGAGACCTTTATGCAGAGCAATGTATAGAGTGAGAACTACGAGCCAGTTCTAATTTGTGTTAATATCATAAAGCCAGAATATCTGACAGAAAAGAAGCCAACTGAAACCACACAGTACCCATGAGCACCACTATTTATTAAGCTAACACTTTTCTCATTCACTGCCACATGTAAAAATATGTATATTTTAATGTCAAAAAAAACATTCCATCTGTTATCAGGGCTTTTGGGTTTTTTTTTATGGTGTACGTGGCAGATGCTAATTTAAGAAAAGCAAAAGCAATGATCACCATCTGATTTATTTTTACTACAGGTGAACCCTGCAATTTAGCTCTTGTCAGCATGCAAATTAAAATTGTCTTATGCTATTTAGCTTGGTTAGATAGCATTAATGTGATTGCTTATGCACCTTCTGTCTCATAGACTTGAAGTGTTCAATTGAGGCTCATCAGCAATGAGCTATCTTTGGTGACAGCTACTGTAAACGTACTCTGGGGAAACCGGTTTAAGGAACTGGAGCTTTTCAAGGTAAATGTTTTGTGGTGTTTAATTCCAATCCTCTGTGAATTAATCAGAATCCTATTTAAAGATCACTGCAAAGTTTGTGGGATGCCAGCTTGCAAGTTAATCCTCACCTCACTGCAAACAAATATGGTCTTGGGAAGAGTGAAACAAAGCACTTGCCAGAGATTGAACCTCTAGTGAAAAGCCCCAACAAACCTGTGTTAGGTGAGCTTGCTTAGAGCACAGCAGAAAGAATCATAACTGCATCATGAAATCCGTCACATTCATACTTTTCTAAAAAGCAAAAAACAATATGTTGTGTTTTGGAGATTTTTAGGGTTTTCTTACTGAAAGCCAATGAGTGTCACTCAAGCTTCAGACACTGACCCTTCTACTCAGGTAAAAATCTTTTTTTACCCATGGGGATTGTTCTCTCTCTCTGCTTCTCTTTCCTTTTATTTGTAGTTTTGTGACAGAGGCTATGGAAGAGCCAGGATATCTGTTTGCTTAGCCCTGGTCTCTGGGAGGGATTTTGTTACTCTCCGTCCTCTAAGTGTGGTGGAATGAATGGTGCTGAGCTGTCATTCATTTCATCCAATGTTAGTACTGTCAGAAGTTCACATTCTCCAGGAAATTCTAAAATACTGAATATTTCCTACTTTTTGGAAAAAGAAAGTAGATTTTGAAGTTTCTTTTTCTTTAACTGATGGCAATATTGAATTGAAACTTTTAAGAGGTGAAATAAAAACTTTGTTCTTGCTGCATGGAGTTTCAAGGCCAGTCATGGGACACTATTGGTGCTGTCAGGAGCTGGGACTCCTGAAGTCCTGAGGAGCAACAAGCGAGCAAGGAGCTTTGCAGCTCACCAGCTTAACCCCAAAGGTGTCCAGCCTTCTGCTGCTTCCTCCAGGTAAGATGGGAAGCTGGCTTCATCTGGGACTTGTGGGTCTCCCAGGCACCTTGCTACACAGCTCTTCTAATATTGGGGTTTCCAAGCCATGTGGCAGATGGGGTTTTGGCATGAAAACAACCAAAGCCTGTGATTTCCAACGTAAGGGCATGGCAGGTGGTGAGAGTGCCCTGGAAGCAGAGGAAGCCAGGCCAGCCAGCATCTGTGAGATGATGTGCTGGCAGAAGCAGTAACAGATTTCCAGCCAAACCCTGCATGTAGTTCAGTGAGTTTTTGGGAAACATTGTTTTCAACAAATTAGCCTCTTCCGTGTGTCTGAGAAGCAGTCAGGAAATTCTCCACCAGCTGCAGATCAGAGGCCTCTGTGGGGTTCCACAGGCTTGTGCTTGTCACCTCTTTTGCTTGAAAAGTGGTGGAATATCATCAATCTGTGGAAAATAAGTGGTTTTATGGGGGAAAAATAAAAACCAAACAAACCAAAACTGAACACAAACAAACAAAGAACCCAAAACAAAAAACGTAATTCTTCACCAAAGTGAAACTGGAAAAGGTACAAGTGATTGAGCACTTGGAAGGCTGAGACTCTGGCATTTTGAAAATGTTGCCTTCTGCTTTGTTTGTATCAGATCCAGATGGTGTGGCTAACATTTTCCAGTTTATAGACAAGTCAAGGCCTTAGACAGTAGCAAACTGCCTGAAGTTGAAGCTGTAAGGAGAGCAAATTATAAATTATGTGGAGGGAGCAGCACTTTGAACACTTGGCAGGTATTCATCTGTCTCTTTTATTATGGAATTTACCCACATTGTTTTCCAAGAAAATCATAGCTTGGGGTGAAGTCAGGCCTTTCTTTCCTCAGAGCTGCAGAAGCTGAGGAGCCAAGAGCTGAGGCACATACCCAAGCACGTGCTTGACCTCTTCTCTGGATGCAGCCAAAACCAGCGCAATGCTTATTTTGGATGTTCCACTGTGTTATGGCAGCAGACAGGCATGTTTGCAGAGTGTCTGAAAACTGTGGCTTTTTTATCTATCTACATTTCTTAAAGGAGTGTATATTTATTTCCCCCCTCATACATAGGAAAGTTCATATGATAACATCCTCCATATCTTAATTTCTCCTGACGGTAGAGCCTATCTCTCTCCCCATCCATCACAGGGTCAAAGGCAGTGCACAAGGTAGATCTCATCATCAGATTAATTAATCACTAGGTTTGGGACACATAATACCCACACGTACATTTTAAATGCAAGGATAGGGTCATACTTATGTCTTTAACTGATCAAAACTGTCTTTCCTGCATGGCTGGAGACATTTCACACAGACTGTGGAGCTTGTTAGCTTGGCTCCAACAGTTAATGCCAGATTTATGCCTTTATGAAAGCTATGGGACAGAAGGCACTATTTGGTCTGAAATAATTTATAAGTCTTATAACTAAGAAAAATGTGGTTCTTTACCTCCATCTAATCAAAAGCACGTTTGTCTTTCTAAGTGTGTTGGTAGCAGACAAATCCCGTATTAATGACCATGGGACCTTCGCTTCAGTTTAAGTAGTGAGAAAACCTGGTTGTTTTCATTTAGCCAGTCCAGTGATCAGCAAAGTCTGAGACATTTCCTTTTTCTGCAGTGAGGAATTCTGATCAAAATCTTGCAGCTTTTATTCAATAAAACAATAAATTTCTATGGGGTTAACTTCAGATTAGCTGCTTCAATACATCTACACAAAGAGGTTTCCAGACAAATCATGATTGTTCAAACGGTGAGTGCAGTGAAAATATTATGTAAATGGTAACCAGAGTAATTCAGTGTGTTTTCTTATTTTTTTTTTAATAGGAAGCTGTGACAATCTGCCACATAACTAATAAAAAAAATTCTTAACTATTAGCTTTATCAAACAGCAGCTAACGTGAAAAGAATAGCACTGGAAAACTGAAAGACATCAAGGAGCAATTTAAGGCCAGAAACAAAGGCAGTGATAGTGACCATTTGAACATGTATTAAAGAGCCATAAAGAGCACTTTAGATTTCGTCTGCCTTCAGTATTAAATTTTCACTCAAATTTTATTAAAAGTTGTCTAAAATAATACTAAAAAACTTTTGACATGCTCTTTGCCTCAGGCTGTATACATTAGTAGCACTAGCGAAAAATCAATTTAAAAAAAAATCAAGTCCACTATCAGTCAAGGATCCAAACCTATTCACCATTGAGAGCTACCGGGAAGATTTACCTTTGGTGTGTGTGTTTTTGGTTTTGTTTTTTTCTAAGGGAAAGCTATTCTTGAAGAGACTATAAAAAAGTACTAAGGTTTCTGGGAGTGTTAGAATACTGGCCTATACTGACAGCGACTGTTCCCCATCAATCAAGTTGAGGAACACAACGTTTATTCCCTCCCTGAAGGCTTGCACTCTGCTGAGAGCCCAGCAGAGATGCCTTGTTAGGGGAAGACCCTGCTTTCTGACCACAGGATGGGGACAGCAAGGTTACAGCACATCACATATGTTATTCCTTTTCATGTCAACCCAGTGGGAAAACAGATGATAACCATAAAGATGTATATGTTTCAAAAATGTATTTCAAACAAGGTCAGGCAGACAACAAACAACGACCCTGCCATGTACCTGAAGTACATGCGATTCTGAGGCAAAGGGCTACTCTGTAACAGCTGTAGCTCCTAAAGAATATAAAAGAAAACTAGTTTGTCATCACCAGTCAAGAGGAACTGAAAAGACATAAAGCCTCAACAGGCAGACCCTTTTGTCCTCTCTGTTGCACACAACTGATCATGGCCAGACTGCTTTGGCATGTGTATTTGGGGGCTTGTAAGTATATGGACATGAGAGTGTGAGTGAACGGAGTCTGTGAGAGAATGAGCCTGAGTGGGTAGAATTAACTTGCCTAGAGATTTCATGAAATAAAATCATCCCTCACTTCCCCAGTCCTGTCTTTGAGCTGACTTCCTCAGAAAATCCTTCCTGATTTTTACACTGATTTTCTCCAGATCAGCTAAGCTGTATGATGTTGATGAAGAGTGAAGCCAGTACAGGTGAGAGAGAGCACTGAATGCTTCCAGTTTTTCTGCAACAGCTTCTCTGCTCTGAGGAGATGAGGATGTCTTATGAAAGCAGGCTTGGGAGCTCTCCTTTGGTTGCAGAGAGTGCTATGGAGAAGAGGTGAGTACAATCAAAGATTGATGGCTCTCGCTGAAGAGACCCTTTAAAGTATCCTCCCACACACATATTCCTGGTTATATCACAGTGAACTTAGCTTGTGACTCCATATAAGTAACTAAGAATAATAGAGTCTGATTTACTGCTATATTGCTCTAACTCTGGACTCAATTGAGTTACACAGGCATAAAATTCAATAGTGAATAAATCCACAACATGTGCCTACCCATATAAGTCATTTCCCAAGGAAATGTAAGCATCCTCAATATGATCTCCTCTATAAACAACAAAACTAGAAAAATGAGTTCCGCTTATGGCTATTGTTATACATCCAGAGACACATTTAAACTGTTTCTTCCCTGCTACATGGATCTTACTATACACAATCCATCAAGTAACTCCTGCACATGGATGTTGTCTCAAAAAGAGTGATTGTAGAACTATTTCCAATACTTATCTCTTTAAAGTTTTCCACCCAGGATAAAGCAAACGTAGCCCAGCTGCTTGTCCTGGCTGTACTCATCATACTGACTTTAAGCAGATTATGGTAATTATGATGGAAATTGCAGGAACTTGCCTTCTAATTAAAATGGAAATGGGATTTACAAAACAAATATGTAACAAACTGTGCTTTCTCCCGTAGTGAAATAAACTAAAATAAAATCTGTACAGTGCTACCAGATGGTTTTTTTGTGCTGACATCACAAGCAGGAAGGGTCGGACCCTTCCTGCTGTTTCTCAGCAACGGATGGGCTGAAGAGCACCAGGCAGCTCTCCACCTGGAAGAAAGCTTAGCCAAGGAGTAAAGGCTTTTGCCTTTCTTTGAATTTCAAGTTGTACAGCATTTGTATTTTAAGTGTATTAACACTATCTGGTTGACAGGAATTGAATGGAGAGAAAGTAATTGGCATTTATCCTGGAAGGGTATTTTACGCAACTGGAACAGTATGGGATGGATCAAGAAGACTGGAAGAAAGGGACACGGGAGCAGTACGAAATGGCACAGAAAAGAAATCAAGGAATGAGCTGAAGCAAAGCTGTGAGCTAGGAAGGATACTGGGTGTCCTGATAAAATATCTGTGATAACAGAAAGCTCACTTTTTTTTGAGACAGTGAATTCTGTTACACAATGGTGTAAGAGTGTTCTGACAAACAAGTGGCAAAGCAAGGGTTTCATCAACAGATTCAAGTAGGATTTTCACAGAAAAAAGAAAAGAAAAAGCACAAAACGATAGTGGAAGATACCTGCAGCCTATGCTCAGTGGTGCAGGGAAAGGAGAGGAGCTTCCTCAGTCACAAACTTTGAGGGTCGCAACAGGACTGCCATCAAATATAGCTGTGGAGTGGAGTTCACTCTTCCAGCTGCTGCTGGTGCCATACCTTGTCCTTGCCTTCCTTTGTTGCTTGAAAGTGCCACTGCTACTGGGCTGTGAACAAAGACTACCATTTATTTGTGTTTCCTGCTAAAAGAGGAGCAGATATCTGGCTCTGACCCATCCGGATGATGATCAGAGCTGTTTGCCACGTGTGCAGGAGAGATAATTATAAAAGGGGGAATAAAGGTGTGATCTCCTTTGGGCAGCAGGAAGAGGAAAGAAAATAGAAAGGCAAGGCCTGCGGATGTTAGCAAATGAGCACACCCTCGTCTGTTGGCCAGGTGTATTAGCACATGTCAGATTGATTTGAAGTGCCATCTGTCTCCCCCCGTGCCTCTGGTTTGATGACGGACAGGTTGTTGCCCAGAGCGTGGTGGCTGGCACAGGCCACTGCAGCCAGTGCCCTGCGCCAGGGGTGCACGCTACACTGCACCGCACAGTGTACGCTGGTGGTGGATTTGGGGATCTGTGGGCTCAGAGCTCTTATAACCAATCCTGCTCAACAGCTGATCATTGCACATACCCTCTGTTTTGGGCACCTTTTTAAGCTTTGGGAAATGCTTCACGAGATCTCACCTCCAGAGGAAGCTGTGTTTTGGCAGAGCTATCGCAGGTGCCTTCACTCACACCTGCTGCTCTACAATGTGTGATGTCTGTCGTGTAAAACAGGCAACCCAAGCCTTTTCTACTTGTTCCACTAAAGAAAATATGTAAAACAACTCAGATCACACCACAAAAAAACTTTATTTCGATTAGGAATTGAACTGAGGCGCCCTTACCAAATCCATATCTGGCTTGGTTTCAGAGACCTTGGATCACGCCGTGTGGGAGCCTCATTCATCTACTCATAGATCTGTTTACCAGCTGCTGCCTCAGGCAAGCCTTCTGTACCTCTGTGAACTCCTTTCTAAGATGTTACACAAAATAGGTGGCAAAGGGATGTTGATTTTTTTGAACTACAGGAAGTGTGAATTTTTTTTGACAGAATATTTTTTCTTCATGAACTCCAGATGCCTCTGAAGCCACCCTGACTTAGCCCACCTTCTACATTTGTTTTCTGCACAGTGACCCAACTTCGATAGGAATAAGGATGTCTCCAGTCAGGGTAGATTACCCTCCTCCTGGCCAAAGAGATGAGAGAAGGGTTTAAATTCTCTCAGTGGAGATGGAGCTTTTTCAGAAGTACTCTAACCTGAAGCCTAATATGGAGCACACTGTCACATGCCAAAAAGACCTCCATTTTTTTTTAAAGAATGACAATTTGTGCTCCAGACACAATCAGAGAACTGATTTCCTAGGAAACACTGTGAACACTTTGCATCACTTCTTCATAAAGGGCTCATAAAGGGTATACCCTATTCACCATCCAGCAGCATTGCCACTTTTTCTGTCACTGAAACACAGAATTAGTGTTAGCAATGAAAAGCTGCTTTCTGTCTTGAAAACAAGCACAGTGAAGCACTGAGTGCATTCATAGATGGTCTCAATTTGTAACAGATCAAGAAAACCTTGATTGTACTAAATTGTGGCCCTTTTGGCTGACTGCCATGCACTATAATTTGCCTAAGCTCATTGTGATTTAAACCATATTATGACTTAAAACTATTTTTTTTTTGAACATACATTACTTGTCAAAGTATGTTCAGATACATACTGATTCCACTAGCTTCTCACTAGACACAAGTGTTTGACTCTCTAAAGCCTGACATTTTTACAACAAACCAACTTGGTTATATTAGATGTATGAACCTAAACTTTTGGAATCCAATTATTTTATTGATTATAGCTCTGAAAGTCTCTTGCGATGCTTGTAAAATTCGGGCTTCATTCAGAAACTGTTCAAAATTAAAGACCAATGGACCAGTTCAATATTGTTTTGTTTGGGGTTCCCATTTAATCTGGAAAATTACTTGTTTTATTGGGGGAAGGTGAAAAACTATGCTACTTTTAACTGTGCTAATAACAGTAATTAGTAGATTGTTAACAGTGGACCAAAGTACTGTCATACTACACATTTCTTATTTCGTCTTTTATTTTCTGCAATCATTTTCTCTTCTTTTCCCTTTTTCTCTGAGACTCTTCTGCTTTTCACATTTTTGCTTTTTACCGTATGGTTTAGGCAGGTAATCACTCAACACAGCAGATGACAGCTTTAACTTGCTTCTATTTGCTTAGCACCTGATGCCCCTTTGAGAACATTTATTTTATTCTGGTTTGTTTAAATGTTAATAATTCTCTGTTCTGTGACTCCATGTAAATATTTCTTCTGTCCATCTGTTTCAGTGAAAATACCTTATCATTCTAATTTTGAAAATTGTTTTTCATATCTCGTGTACTACTTGAATGTTCTGCATCAAAGAAGAAAATAAACATGGACTAACAGTTGTTTTAAAATGACTAATAGTAGAGACTGACTTCTTATAACATCATCATCTTGTCCACTAACTATTGACATGGAATGCCTGGAAATGGTAAATTGATTCTGAAAGCATATTTCACTGTCATATAATCATAGAATGATAGAAACATGAAATTATAAAATCATAGAATGGTTTGGGTCAGAAGGGGCCTTTAAAGATCGTCTAGTCCAACCCCCCTGCCATGGACAAGGACATCTTCCACTAGATCAGGTTGCTCAAAGCCCTGTCCAACCTGACGTTGAACACCTCCAATGCCTGAGGATCCAAAAGTTCTCTGGGCAATTTGTCCCAGTGTCTCACCACTCTCATCGTAAAAAGTTTACTCCTTATGCCCAATCTAAACCTACCCTCTTTCAGCTTAAAACCAGTGCCCCTTGTCTTGTCACTACAGGCCTTGATAAAAATTTTCTCTCTATCTTTCCTATAAGCTCCCTTTGTATACTGAAGTCTGCAATAAGGTCTCCTGTGAGCCTTCTCTTCTCCAGACTGAATGACCCCAACTCTCTCAGCCTTTCTCCATAGGAGAGGTGTTCCAGTCTTCTGATTATTTTTGTGACCCTCCTCTGGACCTCTCTGACAGGTCCATGTCTTGCTTGTGCTGGGGATCCCAGACCTGGATGCAGTCACTCCACTGTAGAAGGCCACTAAACTAATCAGGCACTCTGGTCTGCTCAAACTGAACGCTTTTGTGATGAGTCAGCCCTGGCTGTCTGCCAGGTGCTCACCAAGCCACCTTGTAAGAAAATACACGAGGTGGATGGATATAAGCTTTTGCAGATGAGCTATTAGTTTCTTCTTTTTTTTTTACATACCGCAAAATTATGTCAGAGTCTTTTTGTATCTAGCTGCCATTGCATGGCAAACTTCATCAACCCAAGATGACTTTATGTATAATTATTTTTCAGTGTTGAATATATTATTTCAGATAGCACTTCAGATTTTGCCTGGAAGACCTAATTGAAGTCACATTACTATAATCATTAAAATAAGATAATTTAACAATATTTTGAACTATCTATTATTAAACAGACCATTTTTTACTTCAGTAATGCTTAGGAAGTTCAGCTGTAGTCCAAACTGAACTCTGCATGATATAGTGTTAGACATTATCAGTTTTCAGAAAAAGAGCAAAAGAAAAGCAATTATTAGGAACTTGTATTTGCACTCAGCAGAAGGATAATGGGCATTGTCTTTAAATATGAGTTACTGGCTATCAGAAGAACTATAGCCTCGGGAGAAAAAGCAGTTAAATGCCGTTCTGGGAAATTTGGGACAAACCGACAGTTCCCCAAGGCACGTGTCTTCCTGTGAGCCCTAAAAGCTTTCCAGAAACTTTTCATTGTGAGAATTTGGTGAGGTTCCCAATAATCAAACTAGTTCAATGTTGAAGTGCTGTCAGACTACATGTAGCTCAAGCCATGAAAGGCTGCTTTATTTATTTTTAAATATTTTTTTTTCTAGGATAATATAACGTACAAAGTAATTTAACTCTACTCCACTTCTATAAGATTCTGATTTCAGCAGGCATCTCCACATCTATCCAGAGCTGGCTGCAACCACTGAAGGCATTCCAGGGACAATTTTGGTACAATAGTAGTGAAGATCTGGTCCTCTAGACACCCAGGTTTAAGCCTCAGCTCCACTGGTCCTGCTATGCACTCAGGCAGCCAGAATGCTCTTGCCCATCCCCAAGCTGGACAGTTTCTAACTGGCTATACCACCTATGGCTATGTGAGTGACAACCTGAATTGCAATAGGAAGATCTTTAGAATGAAGAATGTGATGGTAAAATCCTCAGTCTGTTAATGCTATTGGGTTTCTTCTATGTTATCTTTTGGGAACTAAGGAATTACTCTGCCTTTATATTGCCTGTAATGCCATCATATTCTGGTCTTTTCTAAAGTCCATGAGGTCAATGGTTTATGGTCTGAATGCCTACCTTTGTTTACATGAGGAAACATGTGTCCTGTATCTTGTCATCTTCTTCTCCCATGGATTTAGACCCCCAGCAATGTCTTCATACTTCAGTGTTTTCGTACCTGTGCCAAGCCCTCAGTGGAAAATGAGGATGGTCACGGTGTCCTGTAGCACACAGAAAGGGAACAAGGAGGGAAGACATGCAGCTACCATACATATGGCATCTTAAGTACGAAAGACTGTACCTGCAAGAAATACTGTTTCTGGGGATGTCAAGACATGTCTGTTGAAATGCCAGTCTTTTCTGGTTTACCTTGTTGCCTCAACTCTGTCCCCAAAGGCACAAACACACAGCTTTGGCCCAGGTTTCCCAGCACCAGTAATGTAAAGGATATTTTTCAGCTTTGCTTCTAAAAATAGAAGCTGGGAATACAACTGGGCTCTGGGAAGTTGGTTGTTTGGTTTTTTTTCTTTCCCCATGGATTTTCTTTTACTGTAAGTCAGGAATAGCAGTAGATGATGTGGAAAGCCAAAACATGAAATGTCAATGTTAAGTCCTGCATCCAAAGTAACACTGGGAGCACAGGGAGGTCTGGAAATGCTCCTCACAAAATCTCTTCAGAGAAGTGCATTCTGGTAGGTACTGTAAAAAAAAAAAAAAAAAAAAAAAAAAAATTTTTTGTCAAGTGAGATGCTGAAGTGGCTGTGGTCTTGCCAGCTTAAATGATTAAATAGTTGTGTCTGTGTAGGACAAACATGAAAAAATGTTCTTTTTCATTCTGCAAATGCACCAGAATTCTTTAATGAGGAAATCTTAATGATTCTGTTTGCTTTTTTGTGATTTTTGAATGCTGGAGTTGCAGTCATCCAATCTTGTGAATTAGTGTTCCTCCTGCTGCAGTGATAATACAGTCTGTAGATACTGTTAGCGTATCATTTACTTTTAATCATTCACTCAAGGATAATTTCTGTTTTCATTAAAGTCAAAGCCTATAATTTAAATAACTGAAGTTATTGCAGCATCAAGCCCCCAGTGTGGTCTTTTAAAAATACATTCCTGTTTTGACCACTGAAAAAAAAAGAGCATGAACTATCATTCAAAAATTAACTCCCTCATGACTTTCCTGAAAAATCCTCATAGTCAAAACATGTCCCTTTACCTGAGTTAGAGTCATGCATATGTGAAAATACAGCATGACACAAATGCACATAATAACAACAGTTCCAGCTTCTTTGCCTTGCCTTTATTTTTAGCTTGTGCCACAATGTTTAAAGGCATAATTATGCTAACAAATATACAGTTTTCTCTAACCTATCTTGGAGCTGGGTCTTCACTCAGACTTCTGCGGAGCCTCCCAGCTCACTTCCCAGTCCCTTCTTATCTCAGAGAAAGTGCTAAACTTTCACGCTGGCACTGCTGGCTGACTGAGACCTGCCTCCACTCATTGTCAAGGTGGCTCCTCAGAGAAACTCCTCCCTTGCTGCTGCCTTCTAGGAGCAGAGTCAAACAAAGCTGCCCTCTTTTGTGTTTGAACCAGATGAGGAAAAAATAAGTTGACTGAAACATTTTCAGAGAAATGTATTTTTGCTGGAACATGCTGCTTAGCTAAAGCTTTTCATGAGGACACAATTTTTTTTTTTTTTTGTGAGAATTCTCAGAGAAGTGTTCTGTTATGAATTTTTATTTGAAAGCAGGAAAGAGAGAGGGAGAGGAGTTGGGAGAGAGGAGGAAAATTATACAGAAACCTCACCTTTTCAGTTCAAAGATGTATATTTCACAAAAGCACTAGAAACTATCTGGGTTTTGTTCTGATATAGAAAGTACCCAGAAAATGAAATGGCATTCTGCCAGGTTCTGCCCCATTGTGAGGAATGCAGCTGATAAAGAAAACAGCCAGACTCCTCTCGGGGCATTTCTTTTGTTACTGTTAATCTCAGAACTGTTTTAATTCATCTCCTCACCTTTGCACCCCTGCTTGCACATCCGTCTGCAGGCCCTTGCTACGGTGTGGTTTTTCCCTTTAGAGTAAGCAAAAATTGGTCATTTAATGAAGGTCATCAATCTTTATTTTGCCTACCAGATGGAGTGCCTAAAGGCTTTGTGCTTGGCCATTACTTGTATTTCACATTCTCCAATTTATCACTCATTACTGGGAGAATTTCCTCACAACTGGAGCATGCTGGCTGTTTATCAGCTATGCAAACAGCGAGCCCCCCACTCGCCGCTGTGCAGAGTGCCCCGTGCTGGGACCCCCACCAACACTGCCTGGAGTCCTCAAAGGACCTCTTCACTTCTGTCACAAACTACATTTTACTGATCCTAACAGACAGAGCGAGCTGAATTTTGACATTGGACTTCTGTTTCTTCTGCTCTGTTCCAATACATTTTCAGGCCCTGATTTTACAAGTACATTTTCTCCACTGAAAAGATAAGGCTAGATTTGTATTTACACGGATTAACAGCCAGGAAAGGATCTGCTTTCACAGTTTTATGACATTTCGCTTTCACTATTACAGTGCAGTTTCCACAGTGCCTTCCCAAATGACCTGCTGTACAGGCAACAGCAGATATCGTGCAAAATGCAGCTGCCAGTTGCTCCATGTACTCCACAGAGCTGTAAAATCATGTCAAAGAGATGAATGAAAGCAGTACTGAGTGATTTGGTGGAGGTTTTTGCCTTCTCCTCAAAAAGTTCAGAGAGGAAAAGTCTAAAAAGGTAAGTCTATTTTTTATCTGTCCTATCTCCTAATATTTTTGAATTTTATAAAAAGCTTCTTAGGCTTTATGTGATAGGGGGTGATTAAATGGGCACTGGGGTAGGTAAACAAATAATGATGTTTCACTCTGGTTGCAGAGAGCCATTGTACCCATTGAACAAATATTGACATGAAAGGAAACTCAAAGGTTGTGTGCAACTGGGTTGTATTTGTAGCCTGGTTTAATAAGGAAATAAGACGAAAGGAGAGTCTATTTATATGCCTAGTTATCCATCTGTCTGTCAGTCCTTCCCCTAGCAGTTTCTGCACCAGTTAGTGAAATGTTTGCAGCCTTGCTTGTAAAGAGGATTAGGACACTGAAGGTCATTTCAGTTTTAGTTGAAAATCGGTGTCTCAGTAAGGACTGACAGAGAAGTCCCTGCTCCCTGAGGAAAGGCAAGCAAAAATGCTGCCTTTACACATGGTGGGCAGCATCATGTCCCAGTCAGTCACTGTGGATGAATTCCTGTGTCAACCTCAGCATGGCTGCTTCCAGTAGCATAAGGGATGTGTCCACATGCTGGCAGGGGAATGAGCTGAGGTGCTTGCGATGTGGTAGTTGGAGGCAGGAGAAATGCTGATACAGTTCTGGCACAGTTCTGCTTTGTTGACATCCTAAATGAGAACATGGGGCTTTTGGACAGTTGATCTGAAACACTTCTCCATGTTTTTTCTCTCAGGGATAACATCATGGACTTCCCCTCTAAGAGAGAGCTTCCCCTCTAAAATTTTTCTTGACCATCTGCTTTTCTCAAACAGATACTGCCTCACAGAAGTGTAGTGTGATATATTTAGTGTGTGGGTTTTGTAGTCTTTGTTGTCTTGAAGGCATAGAATTCACCAGAAAATTGACCTGGTGTCGCTAAGTAGATTTCTAAACTTAATTATAATATTTAAAATAATTACACTGCTACTCCTTCAGGGTTCTACAGCATTTCCATAATACTGTAATGTTGCCATCATTTTGAAACAGTCATGCTTAGTAAATGCAATCACTGTCTTTACATCAGTGGGATACCACATAGCCAAATACTTGAAACACTTTCAGGTCTGTTAACTTGTTAAGTGTCGATCACTTCAGCCTGAACATTCTGGCAGCGTATTTATTCAACAATTTGTGGCTCCTGAAGGTACTACATGGATTCTTTGGAGTTGCAAAAATATATACCCTAACATATATACTACCTGACAGCATGCATCCTTCAGTTATCCACTTTAAACAAAAAAGAGTGCAGTACACCCCCAGACCCCTCCCCCCCAAAAAAAGGCCAAACCAAGCAGAAAATATATTACATAATTAATTTACTTGTAAATTAAGTAACATCTGAAATATCTCAGATTTTGTTTACCAATTAGACTGTCACATAATCTTGTGTACTTGTCTTGGATCTTTAGTAATACCTTCTAAGCCACAGGATGACCCAGTACTCAACTGTAGTAGACATCCAACAATTTCTTCTAAGTACAATGATGAGATATATAAAATTGTGTAAAGAAAATATATTTAGTCAAGAAATAGAAAAGGTATAAGTGTTGGATCATAAATCTTTATTTTTAAAATCCTCTTGCTCTTATGTTTTGCTTCAATCCTGAACTGACACTTACAATGTCACTAAGGTAACTACTGTAGCAATCTGGGAGCAGTGATATGTAGCAAACTGATATATAAAAATGACAGTTTTGTGGCACCACACTGCTTTACTTTTTTCAGGGATATCGGAAACGGATCTGAAAAGAGGTGTTAAAAATATAGTCTTCGTCTTTGGGTGATGATGAGGGTGGTGAGGTACTGGAACAGGTTGCCCAGGGAAGTTGTGGATGCCCCATCCCTGGAGGTGTTCAAGGCCAGGCTGGATGGGGCCCTGGGCAGCCTGCTCTAGTGGTTGGCAACCCTGCCCACAGCAGGGGGGTTGAAACTAGATGATCTTTAAGGTCCTTTTCAACCCAGGCCATTCTATGATTCTATGATCTTTATAATCATATTGAAATAACCCTCCAAGTATTGCTACCGCCCTCACTGCATCCTGTAACAGAGTGGAACTGAGCTTCCCATTTAAAAAAAAAAAAACAAAACAAACAAAAACCAACCAAAACCAAAACAAAACAAAAACAAAATAGATAATACTTAGTGATAAAAAACATTAGACTTCTCTATGAAAACTTTTTCCTGTAACAAGAAACTTAAAGAAAGTACCAGAGTAGTAACAATAAAAATTATTAATTAAACACTAATTTACTGCCCAAGCTATTGAGAAGAAATTGTCATATTTTGAATGTATAATTACATTTTAGGAAAGGTATAGATAAAACAGCAACACTGATCCCTCAGTCAGTGCATGAGCATTTGCCCATATTGAGTGAAGAATATTGATCAGAGGGAAAGTGGAGGATGCCCAGTGCTTTTAAGAGGTGTATTCTCCCAGGCAGCCTCTCTGTGCATACAGGAAGCTCACACACTGTTGTAAATACAGAAAACTCATAGTTACTGACAAGTACTTAAGAAAATCAGGCCACTACACATCATTATCAGGGATGAAAGAACTCCTGCTAATTTATACAAAAGTCCATGAAATTAAGAGAAGGGTTATCTTAACCTTCACAGTATGAATTCAGTCAACACTGACAGCTAGGATGCCTAGCTAAGATGGATAAAATTGTTTGCACAGGTACTAATTGTGGTGGAGAGACACAGGCTGGTTGTCTGAAGATCTCCGGCTGCACCACGACACCTAATTTTTGTGGTATGAGAGTTGGGATGCAATGTCATTGGAGGTAGCCCTGTGTGCTGCATTTTCCGATATGATTAACTCAGGCTTTTGTGCTACCCTCAAAGCAGCTAAAATACTCTTAGACCCAATTTGGCCCAGGAAGCTCAGCAGCAATTTTGATGCCCTCCAGAGAATGATGCAAAAAGACGAGGGCACTCAGAGCCCCAGGGCAGAATCCCTGCTTCCTCCTGCTTACAACAAATTTTTCAGAGGTTATTGAGAGCTAGCTGTGAGTATCATGTTATTACTGAGGCTATCTGATCAGTAACTGCATTTTAGACTGTAGTGA
>NW_010134531.1:0-4241 GCF_000699245.1 Pterocles gutturalis
TCCAAACGGCTCCAGTGCGCTCTGATCTGCAAGAGGTGAGAGAAGAGATTTTTCCCCGGGGGGAACACCCTGCCTGTCCCTGGGGGGGTTATATTCACCCTCAAATCCCCCACCCTGGGAAGGGGGTGCACCCCCAGTCTGGCTCAGCACAGCCCGGGACAGGATTCTCCAGCCTCGTGCATCTCCACCGAGCTTTTTGCTCCTTTGGATTAAAAATCAAAAGGCTGAGGAAGGGGAAATTTGGGGAGAATTCAGTAAAATTAACGACGTGGCTCCTGGACATCAGCTCAGAGATCCCATCTGCCGACTCCATCCGTTCCGGGCGAGGCATGGTCAGCTCCAGCATAACTTTTTCCCTCTGGACACGAGGCGCGGGAGGTGAGCGGTGTCTTCAGCGGGGCTGGATTTGGGAGTTCCCAGTGAGCTCCAGGGGAGGAGAGAGCGCCCACAGTGAGGATTTCCCCCTGCGATAAACTCACCCACCTTCAGGCCTTCGTCCCGCAGCGGCAGGGAGGTTGCCCCCAAAGATGAGGCTTTTCTTCGTCTCATCACTCCCCTGTGTGTGGGAAGCTGTAGGGCTACAAAGGAGAGTTGCTTTCATGGGAGTCCTGTCCACGTGGGCTTTGGCCCAAAATGTTCAGTTGAAGCTGCTCCTGAGGACTTTCCTCCTCCAGTTGTGCCCCCCTGGTCTGCTATCTCGCCCCTCACTGCCCATCCCGTGATCCGAGCCTTCTCCCATCTCTCCCAAGGGCAGCCTTCCATGCCACTAGCCTGAGGAAACCTGCTAAAGTTAATATCTCTTAAGAGAGTAGAAAAAGAAGCAGTAAAATATATCTGCTTGCCTTAAAAGAAACATTTTTAAAAACATCTAGGATGATAAAAATTGAAAATTTTCAGCGGTGTCTTATTTAAACATCCCTGGTTGGGTTACTGAGAAACACACCGGCCATTGGAAGATGATTTCTTCTCTTTAATATTTAACTAATATTTATTTTAAATTTAATTTTTAAATTGTGTCCTCATTTGCATGAGCAGCCGCGGCTGGAGAAGCCATCTTTCCCTTCCCGGGGGCAGGAGGCCAGCAGCTGGCGCGAAGCTTTGCCAGGATTTGGGGCGCTCTTCCCCACCTCCACCACTTGCAGCAACGACATTGGCAGCCAGCGCATCCCGATCCCTCTTCCCCTGCGCTCCCAGGGACAGGCACTTACCTTGTGCAGTGTGGTGCGAGGACCAGAAATAATAATTAAAACACAAAAGACCCCCTTCCCTTGTTCTCGACAACAAGCAGGGTAATTATCTCCCTTCTACTGATAATCATCATAATTAATCCAATATAATGAACACTCCCAATTGCACTCCTGTTTAAAAATAAATGCGTTGGCTTTTTTTTTTTTTCCTCTTTAATTGAGGAAGGGGCTCTCCTGTGAGACAGCAGCACCCTTGCCCCCAAGAAGAGAGGCACTTCAATAACAGCCCATGCGCCAGCAGATCTCGTTAGCGACAAAAAGACAACCGCTGGGCAGGAAGGGAGGCAGCACGGTGTCGGATGGTGCCACTGCAATTACCACTGGGATTATTCCCAGTTTGTTCCTTTGGGACCCCTGGAAGGAGCTCGAGGGGCTGGGCTGCGAGCATCCCAGGAGCTTTCACTCAAACAAGCAGAACTGGAGGAGGATGAGGGTGAGGATGAGGATGATGAGGAGGATGATGAGGAGGAAAAGGATGAGGGTTCACATTTCTGAACTGGAGAAAGATGCTGGAGAGAGGTTGAGCATCCTTGCCACAGCCCTCTGGGCCATCCCAGTGAAAACCAGTCCAGCCTGATCCCAAGGTCACGTTCCATACTGGTTCGGGATCCCGTTCCTGAGGATGCCTCCCGAGATCCTGTAATTTCTGCAGGGAAACAAAATCCTTTGCTCGTTCAAGGATTCTGATGGGAACCATTGAAATCAGTGACATTCCATGGTGGGAAGAGTTTTTCCCCCCATCCTCGGAGTTCCCTACAGCTGCGGCACCGCCGGGGAATTACCACAATTACACCGGATGATGTTGACTTAACTGTGTGAAGAACTCCACAGCCAAGTCTCTCCTAATTAGATTCAACATTTAATGGGGCTTCTTAATTCACGAGAACATTTTCCAAGGCTTTAACAAGTCTAACAAAGGAAGAGCCAGGAGTATGACAAATTTTGGTAACTTTAATATCTAATCAAGAGCCCGAGGATATCTTTGCCGTACTGGAATGATATCCCCAGTCCCAAGGACTCCATCACAGAGAAGGTACGGCTGGTCGGGACATGGCCGGCGTGGCTATTTTGGGCACATTCAGCCCTCCAGGTGCTATTTTGACGTTCCTCTCCACTCTGTAATTATTCAACGTGCCAGTGAAGGTAACGAGTTGCTGGAAGCGGTGGTTGGCACCGCAAGGTAAAATAAAACCCTGGAGGTGCCTGAAGACTGTGATGGAGGAAGGGGCAAATAAAGTCCCATTGTTGTCCCCTTTGGGGATGGAAGAGGTCCCCCTGGCTCACTGGCATCAGCGGGATGCTCGTCACTTCTACCGATGGGGACAACGAGCTCCTGAGGGTCAACCAACAAACCCCAGAGCATTTGCAGCGACACCCCAGGGATGGGGTGATGGGCACCAGGTGGGATGTGGATTTGGGCGAAAGCCCCCTCTGAGAACCCACCAGTGAAACGGTGCCTTCTGGAAAGGTTCTGAAGGAAAATAAACAGAGTGCATCTGCTGGCTGTTTACCATGGCCCACGTGACGCCGGGCGCCGGCTCTCTCCGTGAGCGCATTTTGCTGGGTAGACAAGATGCGCCGGCATCTGGAGCGATGGCCGGGGAGAAGGGCTCGGGGTGAAAAACCGGCTCCAGCTCCTCCACTTTCACACGGCGGAAGGAGAAGGAGGTGCCGAGGGAGATGCCCAGCAATGCTGGCTTTTCACGCTGTCTGTATCGAAAAAGAAAGGAAGAGGAGAATGTCTTCCTCACCCCACAGGGAAGCCCTGCCATGGACGCTTTCGGTAGCTTCATCCCCAAAGGCCCCGGCAGGCAGGGGAAGTTCTACCTGGCTGACCAAAGTATTCAGGTTTTGGTTTCCTTCAGGGGAAATATTTTTTTTTAATGTTTAATTATCAGTTTCTGAAAACTGAAATGTCTTTGGTTTTACAATAAGAAAACAAACAGAAAAAAATTGAATATAGACACTCCTCCCAAACAGGCTTCAAAAACTCCCTGTTCTTTCCCAACAAAACCCCTTTCTGCTGGAAACTCTCCAGCCCGGCGTGGTCTGAAGGTGCTCTGGTCCCGGCAGAGATGGAGGGAGGAGGAACGCGGCGGCTTTCCTTCCTGAGCAGGATCAAGCAACCCCACTGCAGCCCGTGGTGCTCCAGTCCATCACCCAAGGTCCAGAGCTTCCCCCAAGGTCCAATCCATCACCCAAGGTCCAGAGCATCACCCAACGTCTAGAGCAACCCCAAGGTCCAGAGCTTTCCCCAAGGTCCAATCCATCACCAAGGTTCAGAGCATCCCCTAAGGTCCCACCCATCCCCCAAGGTCCAGCCCATCACCCAAGGTCAAGAGCATCTCCCAAGATCCAGCCCATCACCTCATTACCTTAAATGAGGACCCAGTGACAAAAAACCCAACACATCCCATAAAAACCAGAGACGCCACCAGCCAAACCAGTCACTGGCCACCCCATTGCCCCGTCACCTTAAATAAGGACCCAGTGACAAAAGACCCAACACATCCCATAAAACCAAAGAGATGCCACGAGCCAAACCAGTCCCTGGTCCATCCCCTTGTCCCCAAGCCCACTGGGGCTCATGATGCCCAGGGATGCAGCCATGGCAGCCTCTTGTCTGGAACAATGGAATAATGGGGACTCTGGGGGCTGTACCCATACAGAGCCCAAAATAACCGGGGGGGGACAGCATCTGCAAACCCCCGAGCTGGGGATCCAGGGATTTTGAAGGGGTGCTGTTGGTGGGGCTGCCATCGGAACACGGGGACGGGAGCGTGCGCAGGCTGCCCGGGATTTTTGCATCTCGACGGGAAGCTGCTTGCCGAGGAGATCAATCCCCGACAGCTCCGCCGAGGGCTCTGACGGACATTTATAGCCCTCTGAGTCATTACCGGCCTTGTTTAAACCAGTCATACCTGGCCAAGACCTTGAAAATAGCTCCATTTATACCGAGCGGCTCCTCTCGCGCACAGCGGGTATAAATAGCCG
>NW_010134531.1:4252-5723 GCF_000699245.1 Pterocles gutturalis
GACCCGCACTCCAAGTGCCACGGCTCCTCCAGGCGGGGGGAATCAAAGCAGGACAATTTCCTGGGAGCCTCTGCATCACCCCCGCTCTGTGTCACCCCCCCGGGGACCCTGCTGCTCCCAGGGGACCTGGGTGCCCCATCCTGAGCCGGCGGCTACCGAGAACGAGGGGTCCCTGGCAGAGCTGCCATCAAAACAGCCGGAGCGGAGATTTCTGCTCCGAAAAAAAACACCCAGGAGCTTGCCTGGGACTCAGCCCCTGTCTGCGAGTCTGCGGTTCCCTGACCACTAATAGCAGCCCCGGGATCACCCCATAAATCTCCCTGGGGTCGGGTGTGGGCACACAAGCCCGTTGCTGTGCGATGCGGTTTCGGTCCAGGATGGGCACCCCATGGGCCAGCGGCACCCATCGCCAGAGCTACGGGCTGCTGCCACCTGCAACAGTAGTTTAATTCCATCTTACTCATTTCCAGGTAAAAATATTAATCTTGACCTGAGCTGTTAGGATCCGGGAAAGCTTGGGCTGCACGATTGGCTTCACTTTTGCCAAAGAAATGTTAATCTGGCTCAGTGATCCTTTCTTTCTGCTCAAAAAAAAACTAAAAAAAAATCTTTCCAATGAAAAAAACCCCACCTCAACTCAAGAGCAAGCATTCAGCACCTGCTCTCAGCCCCAAAAATGGCTGCACCGAGGCTGGTGGGGAATGGGGCTTTTTTTTTTTTTTTTAGGAAAAAGCATCCTGAAAACTGCAGCTGAGGGTGTGCCAACAGAGCTGTGATGCCCACCAGCATGCTCGTCCCAGCCAGGCTTCCTCCTGCCAAGACCCTTTCCTCCCCAAAACTAATCTGGTAAAATTGGGATCCCTGCATCCCTGGGGAGAAAGGCGTGGAGGTGGCAGAAGCATCCCCACCGGGCACCAGCACCCCAGCCGAGCCCGCAGCTGAGGAGCTGGTTTTGCCCCCTGTGAGGGCAGCACGTCCCAGGGCTGCTCGATAAAGTGCGTTTGGGCTGCTCAAGAAAATGCATTTCCACGGGAGAACTGTTCTGCAGTGGGGATGGAAAAGCTTGGCCGAAGGCGGCAGCTCCGGCTCTCTCCAAACATTTCTCCCCCTTCGCTCTGATTTTTTCTTTTTTAATTTTTTTTTTTTTTCAGAGGAAACATTGCCCAAATCAACACATGCCCGAGGAGTGATTTTTACACGGGTCGCGCAGCACTTTTCTCGCTGGAAAAACTTCCAATCAGCTGCATTCATTCACAGGCTGGGTTTATTTTTCACAGTTTTTCTGAGTACGTTTTGTTTCGGTGCCAGAGTAAAGAACCCAGAGGTACATATTTCAGCCCAACCTGTAACACCATCACTGTCACCGGCTTTTCGGCGAGGGGAGGGCTCTGACCTACATTCACTGGGGAAGGAGCTGGGGCATCCCTCCACCTCCCCGCACCGTGCCTGGGACCCCCTCCTCCCCGGGGAC
>NW_010134532.1:0-32146 GCF_000699245.1 Pterocles gutturalis
TTCACGAGTTGTGGAGTCTTTCCACTTCAACCCCACCCCACCAGCGAGGAGGCTTGGGGTGCACAAGAAGTTGGGAGGTGACACAGCTGGGACAGCTGACCCCAACTGACCAAAGGGATATTCCATACCATATGACATCATGCTCAGCATATAAAGTTGGGGGCAGAAGAAGGAAAGGGAGGCCATTTGGGATGATGGCATTTGTCTTCCCAAGTAGTTGTTACAAGTGATGGAGCCCTGGTCTCCTGGAGATGACTGAACACCTGCCTGCCAGTAGCAAGTAGTGAATGAGTTCCATGTTCTGTTTTGCTTGTATGCACAGTTTTGCATTAACATTTAAACTGTTTTTGTCTCAACCTGCGAGATTTCTCACTTTTACATGCAGCCTGTTGTAGTTTTACCTTGGCTGGCAGCAAAACACCACAACCGCTCGCTCACTCTTCCCCGTCCTGGGGATGGGAGAGAGAATTAAAGGGATAAAGGGAAAAGGGACTCATGGGTTGAGAGAACAATTTCATAACTAAACAACAATAATATTGGAAATAATAATAATGATGATAATAATAATAATATTTACAAATACACGAATGAGTGATACACAGTGATATTGCTCACCACCACCATTGATCAAGGCTCAACCTGTTCCCGGCCAACAATCCTGGAGCAGGGAGTGTCCCAAAACCGTAATCCCAGAACAGAGATAAGAGCCCAAGTGTCCTAGAGAATGAGGACCCTGACAGAGGGGCAACCCAGAGGGAGATAATCCAGAGCCAGAGAGAGTACTTCCAGAGCCTCATCTATATACCGGGCATGACGTGCATGATACGGAATAAACCATTGGCCAATTTGGGTCTCAATCCTAAACCTAAGGTTGAATCCTAGGCTAGTAATGGGGGCTGTGCTCCCTCCCTGTAGACATTGGCACAGCGGATATGCTGAAAAGTCCTCAACTGTCCTGGCAATAACTATAAACATAAGGATGTTATCAGCCTTGTCCTCAGCACAAATCCAAAACACAGCCTCTTACTGGCTACTGTGAAGAAAGTTAACTCTGTCTCAGCTGAAACCAGGACATTCTACATAGCAAGAAATCACATGCTGACAGATCCCTTGTCCTTAAGAAAAAGGTATTTAAATGGCAACTGTCACACTGAATAGATACTGGATTTAAGTCACCTGAGCTGCATACAGTAGATTAAAGTAGCAGACCGAGTATTTCACCTATTTCATTCAGTAGCACAGCACAAATTTAGGCCCAATAAAGTCAACAAACACAAAACTGAATCTTTTGCCTAGTTAGTTCTTTTCTGAACTAACATTCAGTGTTCCCTCACAAGACTTCTAACAAAGGGATGACTTAACAAACAGCAATACTCAAAAGGATGAACTTCAAAGCTGTCACAAATAAGCCAATTACTATAAAATAATATCACACAAGAAGTTAACCTCATGCACAAATAAAGAAGGCACCATCTTCAGTTGTGCACAAGCATGCTCATCATAAAATGCACAACAGCCATGTTATGGGCAAGTTCAAATGAATGTTTGCATCTGGCCTGTAAAAACCATGTTCTTTAGTACCATCCAAATGCATGAACCACAAAAAGACTGATGTTGTAATTGCAGTGATGCTACCTCCAAACTGTACTTCCTCCTAGGAGACAGGAGGAAGCTGTTAGTGATGATCTGTTGAGAAAATCTGCCATTGCCAGCATGATAGATTTATCAGAGAGAAGGACATAAAGGGACATGCAGAGCCTTCCATTAAATTATAAGAAAACAATAGAAGCTTCAAGGATTTTCTGAGAAGGATGAACAAATGGGAATTCTGATGCAAACACTATGCAAACTGATAAATGCACTAGACAGAAATGTCCTCAGCTCAGTCCTCATCGTATTAGGTACTCTGGCCTGAAAAGTAAGAAAGTCTGCTGGAGAAACAACTGGATTGTTCTTTACTCCATCTGACCCTCTGTCATAAGACTCAAACACCAGGTTCAGTTACCACCATTCAAAAAAATACAGTGCCTTGGCTGGGCTGCAGGAACAGGCCAGGAACAACTTTCAAACTCTATCTTGCAACAGCTAAAATGTGTTCACTTGAATATCTTTCATCACAGTTTCAGAGCATTTTTTACTTTGCATTTGCAATGGGTAGGAGCACTCACCAAAAAGGTTATCACCGTTCAGCTAATGCATTTTGCAAGCAACTGTAGTTCCATCCAGCTTGAGTTCTGGAAGCTCTAGGACACAGACCATCACTCAGCTGTTTGCAAAAACCCCAGAAAACTATGATTGCTGAACTTGAAGAATATAGGAAGATTACAAACAGCAGGCAAACCCAGAGAAAAGCTCAAAGCAATAATAGGACAAGCGTATTCAGATCATTTAGCTCTCGTACAGCAACATCCCAAGGAGATTCCCACTTCCACGTCTCAGATTAAGTATGCTGAACTAGTGGCAATACCTTTGAGCTCAGAGTACAGAAAGGTGCTTCCTCTTAACAGAAAACACACAGAGATTACAGAGACTGTGGAGAACCAAGTCTTCTAGTGCTCACTCCCAGTCCCATCAGTGACCTGCTGGGCAATCTTTGCTCACACATTGGGAAAATTGAGAAATAATACAAATTGCATGTCTGTAACTGGTGTGAGTCAGACTATTTGCAGCTGGATAAACCCCAAATCATCCCATGAGTTACATGGTACAAAATGGAATTTATTATTATTTCACTGGGGGAGGGTAAAAAAGAAGGCCAAGATCTAGCCCCAGTGAAGCCATTAGGAAAATATTTTAATCCTGAATTTTGTGAAAGAGGAGTAGATTCTATACTGAAAGAGTAGAGGGGAGAATATGCTTTAAAAATATTTATCATTAAATTAATCTTTATTTATTAGATGACCTCTCAGATACTCGGGTGTTGCAGGTGGTTTAACTTATTTCAATCTGTATAAGGCACCTGTCATTTTGACCTAGTGCTTGCAATTCAGCAAAGTTTGCCTTATTTTTAAGACAGAAACACTGATAAATGCAAATGTTTAACTTCATTTCAAAAGAAGTACTGAAAAGCTATTATAAAGGAAGACACTGATTTTTGAAAATTCTCAAAATATTTATTAGAATATAAAACTTCTTAATACAAATTGTTTCAACTCTGCTTTCAATCATTCAACCATTTCCAGCAGCAAAAATTACCACACTTCATGTCAAGTTCAGTACTTTGGCTGCAGCAGAAGTGCCACTCTCTCAGCATTTTAAAAGCCAGAAAAGTATGAACTGTCTGAAATGAGTAACAAAACAAAAAATAGTTGTTATTTCACTGTTTATTGGGTGGTTTTTTTCTTCTCAAAGTTGAGGAGGAATTCAGAAAGTATCCTGAGCATCACAACAGAGTATTATGGGAGTAGAACAAGCACACTGAGGCAGAAGTGATGCTGTTCCCACAACTATACTCCCTCCATCCCTAGAGTGTTTTCTCCCATCTTTTCTCCCCACCACCCTGCATCTCCTCCAGCCTCTTGGAGAGCATATGCCAGGTGAAAGCTCATGGAGTGGGAAGCTGTGTAGGTACAAACTAGCAGGATGAGAATGGGCACAGAGCACCAGAAGGTTCAGCTGACTGAAATACAGCAAAGTATGAGGAGCATCTGTGCACACAGTTGGACAGGTGATGGCTTGTCTCTCTCCAGAGAAGCTGGCAAAACGAAGGAAATGAACCTGGATGAGCCTCAGTGACTACAAAGATAATGATGTTTGAGGAGGTAGAGGCATGAAATCTTCAAACTGATATTCACAGGTTTATTTTAACTGCTCTGTTCCTGTCTACATCTCTGTTGCTCAGTCTCCCTTCTGCTGAAGCAGAAGATAGAGAACACACCTTCACTGAGACATAGTGTGGCTGCTCAGCTTCCAAACCGAATCACAAGGCAGACAAAGCTCAGCTCTGTTTGTTCCCTTTGACACAAGATGCCTTTTAACCTACTCTGGTAGTGTTTTCTAAAAAAAAGTGTAAAAGAGCGTATGAAGCATGGAAGAATACTATGCTTTAAATTCACACTTCAGGTTATTTCACTGCATGGAAAAAATATGACTTAGGAGGGAAATGGAGTGAGCTGCTTGCAAACAGTTGGAATTTAAATGCAGAATTAAGAAGTGCTAGGATTTACACTAACCAGAGCACATGAGGCAAACCAGTCTGCAATACTTTTCATGTGTTCCATCACATTAGCCTAAGCATTGTTTTGACTTTCAGCTCTGCCCCCAACTCAAAGTCATGACTGTTTACATCCAGACAAGTCTGTTGTCTCTGTTTTCATTAAGATTTTTACTAAGTTGTTAAGTTTCTTTGCAGAATTTTTGACAATTAAGTGCAAATTTTCAACAAAGTCTACTTCAGACATTGATGCCATATCAATTAGGATATCATCAGGTCCAAAAGGCCCCTTAGAACTTCTGGCTATTAAAACCACTGGCTACCTTTCCTACAACTGGACCACGCTAACTAGAACAGTTCTGTGGAATATTCTTTGACACATTTCTACCATAATAGGTATTCTAAATATTACATTTATGCTTCCTGGCATTGTCTTCAAAAATATATCAAAATTAGTCCAGAGTTTCTGCATTACAAACACCAGAACACCGAATCTTCTTAGCTGCCAAGAATGGAGACTGAGCTGGACGACACCAAAATAGAGACTCAAAAGAAAAACACTTTGTCCGGGGGTAAAGCAGGTCTTCTGTGCACTAGATACATGTTTTAAGTGAAACAAAGAATGAGCCCTTAGACAGGAATATAGTGGTCTGGGTGTACTAAATGCTGAGCTACACATTGGTCCTTCTAGAGAGAGATTTTAGGAAACTGGTATCTCCAGTACACTGTCCTCTAGTCACTATGCATTTAGGTGCAAACTGTAAATGTGTCAATAATGAACTAAGAAATTAACTAAGAAAATCTCTCCTCTGTTATTTCTTTCTTTTGCACTATTGTTTTCTTACATGTTGCAAGATTATTAAGTTGTAAGTCTTTTTCTGTAATGAATTTCATTAAAATGCTGGTTTGAAATCATTTAGCTGTACTATCATCATCTCACAATTATTCTGTTTAATCCTTACTATGTTAACTAACCACAGCTGTTTCCCTTGGCTCATCAGTGATTCCTTCTGAACTTATGTTCCTCTTTGGAGGAGCTGAACCCTTCCTGGAAGACAGTGCAGAATTTTCATTTATCATGTTCCTCTCCAAGAAACTGTAGCTGTTGATAAGTATCAGAGAACTGCTTTCGAACACCACATGTTCCTGCTCTATGCTCTGAAATTATGTGTTTTTCTAAAGCAAAACTTTGTTTCATAAAGGATAACTTCAATTCAAAAACATGATCTAAGATGACAAAGATTGCACTGCAAAGATGAGTATTCTATACCTTCTCATAACATCTTCCAGGTAAGGATCTCAGGCCTTAGAACACTTCAGCTTGCTTAAATTTCCCCCTTCTGTGAGGGAAACAACATCTTAAAGCTGAAGAAATGAAGACAGAAAACATTTACTGTCCATGAGATACCTGCAGCTTCAAAGGGAACTCAGCGAGACCGTGACAATTCTGAAAAATAATCTCTTTTTAAATGTATATTCCTGAACCTGCAGTTATCTAGCAAGACTATTTCATTCCCAACACGATCCTTTCTTTTGATCACACACATTGATCACATGCCCAGTTTAAGAAAAGGAATTCTTAAGAAGAATTCTCAAGAGAAAAGCATCACTTGCAGTCTCACTTGTTTGCCTCATTCTTTTGTTGATCCGAGGTAGAAAAGGGATTCTTCAGACTGAAAGGGAAGAAACAGAAGAAAAAAGGATAAAGAGCTATTTGCAGTCACTCACATCAGCAGCAAACTGGCATTTTCCCACATCACCTTAGTCTCTCTATATGCTTATAAATTTACATGCCCCCACAAAAAAGGTGCAGAAAGTACAGGTGAAGTAATTTTTTAATTCAACAGCATGAGCTGGCAATTAATAAGCCTTACCCTCACCTGCAGTTAAGTCTATCACTAACTGTCTCTAAAGAAATAGAAGTGCTTAATTTATTGCCATGTACTGGTTTTACTTGTGATCAAGTTGACTAAAGGAAATCAAGTGCTGATGAACTCACCCCAGAATGGAAAAAGAACAAGAATTATATCTTTCTTTCCCTTTAAATAAGATATAAGTCAATGAGAAAAAGAAAACAAAATATCCATATCATCCACTTCAGAAAGTGAGAAGAGCATGAAGCATAAGCTAGTGTTGTTCTCTCACGTCATGGCAGAAATGGTTACTGAAGCACTGTGATTTTTTTTCTGATGCCAGAACACAGTGGGAGCACAAGCCTCAGCAATTTACAATAGGGTGTATATTATCAAATTTCTACTGAAAATCCAAGTATCATTCAATTCACAAGCACCGGCAGAAAATGGGATAAAGGCAACACATGCTCATAAAACAGTATCATGCCACACTAGTATATTTTCCAAAGGGTGGAGGAAATTGCACTTAACAAAGTATATCTTGGCTTTCATTAGTTATTTGTTAGCGGCGATGTTAACATTCAGCAATGCAGAAATACAATTCAGTGAAATTATTATAGGTTACATTGACTCGTTCAAGCTGTCATGGGAAAATATGGATCTGTTTGTAAGGGCTGAAAGTCCTGGTTTTGTCTGGGACAGAGTTAACACAAAACACAGAAGGAACCATTTCCTTAAAATCAGCACAGGACTTGCTTCAGCTGGCAGCTGCAGGTGGCATTAGAGAATTTAGGAACTTAGAATAACACTAATGTAAAGGGATGTCACCTCTTTACTGCAAACAGAAGTTGCAGCTGCTGTCTGAATACCTGATTAATCAGCCTGTTAAATGATTCCACAGTTTAAAAAGAGGTCTTGGAAAATTCTGTCTCTGATGAAAGATCAAGATAAGGCGACGCTTTGACACTACAGTAAAAGAACATAAGCAAAGTCAACTGGCCATACCAATTCAGCTTTACTAGTGGAAATCTGGGTTAAGTTTATGGAGTTTCATAAAGTTATGGTTGAATAACTGAGAGCCACTACTTGCCTACTTATGAGTTAGAGGGCACGTCATAAGAAGGAAAGCAGTCTATTACTTTTATCAGTCACTGGCACCATAAACCATGGGTTTCAACTGATACCAAAGACTAGGTTAAAATTGCATTTTGGTAATAGAAACAAATAGTAAATAGTCAGAATTCTCTCTCCTTTGCCAACACTACTGATGGATTTGTTTTCTTAGCTACAGGTGATAATATCATCATGGTAGTTGATTAAAGAACTCATTTTCAGCTTTCTCCAATCCAAATGCTTCCTAAACATTGTTTCTCAAAATGGTTTTCAAAGCCCCTGTCTCTTGAGGATCTCTCAATGGGTATCTCTTTATGTTCCAGGACTCAGGTCTTTACTGCTCCTGGAAAAAGAATTTGCAGTTGCATGATGAGAAGCCCAAAATTACATTATTTCATATATCAATTAAGTTTAAATAGTAGGTCTCACTTGATAAAAAACCTACAGTTCTGTCTCTTGGCTGTGTACCTAGATAGTGCCTGGAAGCCCTCAGAAGGACAGAAACACTTGCTTGAAGTTGTTTTCAGTATTTGAAGTGGCTGTCAATAGATGTTGAAACATTTTTCCACTGGTTTTTGCCATGCAAGTATGAAGGGCATTGAAATAAAGCCAGCAAATGGGAGATTCAAAATAAACAAAAAGAGACAGGTTTTACACATAATGTGTAAGTTATGAAACTCCGTGACACAGGATAGTGACTGCTAAAAGTGTGTATACATTTAAGAAGACACTGACAAGTACATTGAAAAGAAATACATGGGGCGGGAGGGGAGGGTATTAAACACATGGAAATAATTTCTACCTCTGGAAGTCCCTGTGCCACAAACCATTGTCAGCTGGGACTTTTCACAGTGCAATTGTCACTGTGTGATTCCTATAACCTTATCTTCTTTCCCAGGCTTTTGCTTTAGGTCATTGCTAAAGACAAAGAGAGTGACCGAATACAGCCTCTCTCCTTGGCTTGTTTTCACATGCAAAGTATAAAATGGGCTATAAAACAGCACATACTGGAACAGATGCTTGTGACATGGCCTGGTTCTTCCCCCTCCCCAGGACTTACCAGGTCTGCAGATCAAGCAAGATACTCTCTAAGGCAAGCCTCTTTTCACTTTCTGGGCTTTTCTTTCCTTAGAAGGACCTAAGTGGGAGGTCAAGCTCTGGTTCTGCCTTGGTTGTGCAACTGCCTTTAAATGTTTACCAAGATATGGCTTTTCTCTGACTACTCTTCTTGTTTGCTTTTCTTACAGCCTAGTGTTTAACTAAATAAATAGCCCAACAGTCATCCCAACGGTCATGTCAACATAATGTATTCATTGACTATTTTAGCAGGTCCTCATCCATCACTGTGGATATTAGAGCTTGACCTGGACATGGAAGCCATTGTATTTAAGGACAAGCATCTGTTTGATTTGATGTTCATTCAACTGAGTCAGCTTGAAGTGAAGATAACAGTTGGGCTTATTAAAATGTGGAAGAATATAATCTCCTTCACACTTCTTTTTGCCTCCTGTTAAATAATGGCTCTGTTAATAGATTCATCATTTACAAAGTACTGTCTGGTCTACCTTTTATACATGACTCCAAAGATTTTTCTTTTTCAGCTGCCATAATGGTGTTTTAAAATATTTTCCAGTGATTTGACATTTACTTGCCCTGCAGTTCTTGATTCAAACATTTCAGTGTTTATGCATTTTGAAGCACCAGCTGTAACCGTACTTGATCTCAGAAACAATACATCTTTTTATGGATGTATTTTTTACAACAAAATCCCCCTTCATTACCTCTCAAGTTTAATAAAACAACCGCAATGCTGGAGATAATTCCTTATGTAACAATAGGAGGTTTCCAACTGTTTATATTTTGCTCGCATTGTGGAGTTGTCTGTAATTGCTGTTGTCAAATGCAGTTTTGAAACACTTACAATGAAAAGCCCCATCTTATTTTTACTGTAAGTGATTTTGCAGCTGCAACCTTCTTCAACACTTGCTCTTAAATTTTTCCATGAGGAGGTATAACAGAACTAGGAAAAACACCGCACTAGGTTGCGGGAGGGCTCAGGGACACAGCTCCATACCCCAGGGACTGGTGCCATCCAGGCACCCAGGACTCAGGAAGAGGCAACTCACCTGCCAACTAGCAGAAAAATCTGAACAATAAGAGTTAAAAGTCACAAGCAGTGAAAAACCTTTTATCTCTAGATTCTGTAGCAAAGTACTGTGTCTTTTCTTACCCTCTTTGCTTACCTTTTCCCTCCCACATGTGCTTCAAATCCAGCTTACATCCATAAGGTGCACAGAAGATTATACAATTTGGCAATTCTTTGGATGGTGGGTGAATTAATCTCAAACAATTGCCTATATACCAGCTTGCAGAATTAATAGTTCAGCTACAGGAAAACAGGAGCACTGTGTTTTACCATTTAGAATAGGAGGAAGCTTCTTACTAAACGGAGAAAAAAACATTTTTCTACTCCTGGTACAAACTGCTGAGGTCAAGTCAAAGACTTCAGTCCTTGCTACTGTTATGGCAGAACCTTTTATAAACTCTGAATTATCCTTCAAATACAGGTGACCGATTTTGTTTGGATTTCCTAAACTGGATTATTTAATGCAAAAACTAAATAAACAACAACCTCCACACCTCTCTTTCCTGCCTCATAGTAGAGCATTATTTGTAGGCTGCAAACATTCTCAGGTAACTTTCACCTTTAAGTAACAATTTATATGCCCCACCCCAAAGTTTATAACCTTCTCAAGAAGAAGTAATAGTTCACAATAACTATTTTATATCCACCAGAATTTCAGAAGTCAAATCTTTCCTGGGCATAGTACCTAAACAGACAAAAGATGCTGTAGGCTTCCCTCACGCTCCACCTTAACAGTAGACCAGAATTACCACCTGACTACTATAGGAGGTCTCCAAACCTACAGGACTGAGGTAGAATCCATTTGGCATGTTTCACTTTCAGACTTTTCCTACTGTTTATCTGTCAGATAGCAAAACTAGTATGACCCAGAGCTTTCCTGGTCAGCGATAAAGAAGTTTAAATATGCTACTTATCCCTTTCAACAGCATTGCCATTCTCAAAGCATTAGAGATCTTCCAGGGGTAACAATAAGCAACAGTTGTATTTGGGTTTGGCCTTTGGAGAAGCCATTTCTCTGTAACTATTCTCTAAGTATTTGGGTTTGGCCTTTGGAGAAGCCATTTCTCTGTAACTATTCTCTAAGTCAGTGGTGTAATTGTAGAAATGTCTTAGCATGCTACTTCTCACTCTTGCAATACAGTTTGCACCACCAATATGCTTTCAAACTTATTTTGGAAGGTCCAAAGCAAAACAATTCTCTCAAGCAGATGAAGGTTGGGTGTTGCCCTGAAAGTTTTCACAGCTAGTGAGTATCAGAAGAAACCTACTTCTGCATGAAATACAGGGAAAATGGCACCATACGCAGTAATAAATAGTGCATAATAGAAATAAAGGTATAAATTGGATTTTAATAGCAGGTTATGAGATTGAATTGTATATCACTGAAGTGAAATATTGTTTTTCCTTTTGAAAAGAAGGATTGCATGTATGGATACAGTTCTATAAACCAAAAAAGAAATAAAATTAAGACAAATATCAAAGCACAGTATCCAAGGAATTCCAACCCACAGACTATTTTCTTACTTTCTACTATTAAATATATCATATATTTTTCTAAAACAATGAAAACATAAATATTCCACAGTCCCCATAGCTGAAAATACTTAATTAGAATAGGCTTTGAAGTGCAACCTGATTCAACGGTAGATATTCCAAAATATTCATACATTGAAAAATATACTTATACTTACTCTGTAATGTTGTACAGCTGTTTTGTTTCTGTATTTTATTAAATCTTAAACATTTAATACCTTATGTATAAATTAATTCATCATATTGTATTTTCTTATATATGATACATATCCGCTGATATGTATTTATTATAAAACATTTATTTTTTATTAAATTCATATTTATCAGTATACTTGAATCCATACTATTTATTAAACAAAAGTAATGGTTAAATTATGAAGCATAAAACATATAATAGAATAAATTGCCACAACACATTTGGAAGGAAATTGTGTGAAAACTTTTATCAAGTGCAGTGTATAGTGTGGGTGGACAAAGGAACCCAGATCTGACACAGGGGAAGTACATACCTGGGGCCAGACACTCAGCTGGGGTAAACTAGCAGAGCTACACTGAAGGAATGGACCCACCACATACTGCATTGCCTCACAGATTGTGCAAAGTGGGAATTAAATTAAATTGGGCTGACTTGGTGTCAGGCAAATTCAATTACCATAAAGACTAATGAAAGATGAGCAATAAAAGAGTAAAGGTGAAGAAGGAAATGGAGGCTGGAGAGGAGGAAGAAGTGAGAAAATCAGCTAGGAAGAACAAAGAAAGGTTGAGTACCAAATAACTCCAAAAGAAAGAAAAAAAGAAAAAAAAAGAAAAAAAATGTCATGGCAAGCACAAGGACAGACATACAGGAGAGCAACACACAGAGAGTGTCACTTTCTGTGAGATGGGGAATGACATCCAGCATCCACTGAGCCCAGCTGAATTGGGAACCTGTTCAACATCTAGCAGGAAAATTTAGCATTTGCTAGTGTAATATATATGCCAAATAAATGGAAAGAGTTACTAGAGGTAAACCTGGAGAGACTGGCTCAAAGATATGAAATAATAAAGAAGCAAATAAAGTATAGTGGGAAAGAAGGAAGAAAGAGACAACAGGGTGAAGAAAGAGAAAGAAAATTATAGCTAGAAAAATGATAATCAGAAAATATCAAGGGAGGCTGGGGGCAGCAAGTGTGCATATATACATATATACACATATATATACACACACATATACATATTATTTTGTGGTGAAAAGTTTTAAAAAAAAGGGAATGTAGGGAGCCAAGCTACACAAAATAAGAGGGAAAACCAGTGGGAACCAAAGTGCTGGTGAGGAAAAAAAGGAACTGTATAAAGATGGGTGGAGGCCTGGAGGAAAGCCCAGTTGTCAGAGCTGCAAAAGAAGAGAACGAGAATGGAAATTTAAAGAAGAGCTAGCACAATAAAGAAGTAAAATTAGAGACAGAAGCACGGGATAGATCAGTGAAAACATTCATTTACTTCAGAGATGAAGCTGTGCTGTGTAGACTTGTCACTCTGAAACTATTTTTTAGGGAAAAGGATTTTTCCTCTATACGGCCAAGAAGGGAACAGCTTGGCACAGCAGAAGAAGTGGGTCAGCACTGTCTAACTTGCTATTTATCCATTCACTTAACAGTGATAAGCATTTTCTGACCACCAGCTCCTTCCAAGACATCCCTCCTCTTGCCTCTCTGACCTATATTTTTCAAGCCTCTGCAATAAAGTGAATCCTGAGCAAAGCTCACAGGCATGTGCATCAACATGTTGTGGTTTGATTTGCTTGCTCAAAAGGCAGCGTTTCTGATTCGTTGGCCTCTCCACCGAAGTGTGCAACTCAACCTTTTGCGCCATGGCTAGTTCCCTTGTCAGCACACACAACACTGGGCCAGCAGAGACTGGCATGAGTTGATCTTCAACTGGTGTGTCACCCAAGCTGCAGTGCCACCAGCTGCGGGGGACACGCACACCAGAGTCACAAGGCACAGAGTCACAGGGCTGTGGAAACAGAAAGCTCCTTGCCAGAGAGAAACACAGCCATGGCTGCCTCCTTTAGAGCTCCATTGTGCTGATGGCAGTCCCTCAGGGTGTCCCTGCCCCAGCTTGCATGGTCTGCAGCCACAGTCCCTTAGGGATGTATGTTGATGTATGTCCCTCTCAGCAGCACCCAACCCTGTTTCCTAAATACATCTGCTGAGACACCCCATGGGTTTCTCCAACTGCCCAACATTCTGGCACACACCGGGGTGCTCACGCCGGTGCCAGAGCCGCTGGGAACCAGCTGTGGGTGGCACAGGGTGGTCCATGGCCTCCCCCTACACTTGTCACCCCCCCATGCTGCCCAGACCCTGCAGCTTGTGGCCAGCACAGCCTCTGTCAAACGGCCGATTGAAGAGCAAAAGAAAAACCACACTTTTCTCAAGGGAGGGACCAAGCAAAGGGGTATGAGTTGGGGCAGACTCTCAGGTGAGCACTCCCAGTTGTCCCATGGTTGCCCACCTCTTGCTGTGTTTTCGGAGGGACCCTCCATAGCCTGTGCTCCCAGTCCCCTGAGCAGCTCAAGCTTATTCAGTGGTCCTAGCTGATGTCCCGGGGCCTCAGGAAGGTTTGCTATGAGGATCTGTTAATGTTTTTTGATAACCTGTACACATAGTAATTAATTACATGTTATTAGTATTTATTCTTAAACTAGGATGGAAACTGTTTTGTCATGGCTGATGCACAATACATCGAAGCTGACAGTGCCACAGACTATGTCAACTTCATAATACACCGAAGCTGCCAGTGTCACATATGATGTCAACTTCTTGGCAAGAGGGAAGCATTCCGAAGTAGACTCTGAAACAACAACTTTTATTTTAATAATTCATCACAGTTTTCTTCATGGTCAAGAATGCCTTTTTTGAATTATCACATTGTTGGGATAATTAGAACAGCATAAAATAAGTGGGATGAATAAATGCCTTTTTCGAACTAAAATCAGCATTGAACAAGGAGTATTCTTTTGTGACTGGATTTCTGCATACAGCATGGGTGTTTATAGCAGTACAGATGGCCTGTGATTAGACCCTAATTTAAGTTTCTGGCTGGATTGTACACTGTATCAATAAGAATTATAATTTTAATACCAGTCCTGTATTTAATTCCAAAACTGTTGGAGTGGTGTATTTGTTTACATATTTTGCTCCAAGATAAAATCTCAACAACAGCAAATAAAGTGTCATGAAATCACTATTTATTTAACAGTACTAACAGAATTCATTTGGATTGAACTGATTTTCCAAAAGGGCTTTAAAGGGGTTTGTGGGTTGGTTTTATTTGGTTTTCTGTTGGAGTTTTTTTGCAAGCATTTTAACTTGATTACCGTGTTGCTGAAAATGCTGGCTTTGCACTGAATACTGCTGTCCCTTGTGTCCTTCTGTGTAACAGACTTTTAGTTAGCAAACACATAGTGAAAGTAAGGGTTCCAAGTACTGACATTTGTTTATAATCTTCACTTTTGGAAAAATATTTATGGGGTAGGGCATCCTGTAGAAATTTTCTTTTCTCCTTCTGTAAAGTACACCAATTTAATAGTTTTACTCTACTATTTGTTCTGCTATTTTTATAGACTGCTTATTGCACATAGATACATTATGGGGATATATACCAAGAGGAAAGAAAACCTGCTTAAGCTGTAACAACATTAGTGGTATAAGGACAGCTGGGTGTCCCTGAGATATGGACACTGGGAATAAGCTTAGGTTAGAAACTTTAACCATAGGAGAACAGAGGTTCTGCTCTAGCTTTGCAAGAGATGATGGGGGTTCAAAAAGTCACACTTATTTTAGGACACAAACTGACAGAAAAGTCTGACAAATAGAAAAGGTGTCTTGGAGGAGGCAAGATTTTACATCATGAATTAAATGGGTTTTTTCCATGGTAGTAGTTTGCAATTTAAAGCACAGCATGTTATGAAAAGGGCCAGGACTGTTCTGAGTATGAACTAAAAGACTCTGTCTTCCAGCTCTTTGATCTTTGGTCTCCACATCCAAATGAAGACTTGGGGATGACCTTGAAATGGACATTCTAAAAGCACTGGTTCAAAGATCTGTGAAAAGGAGGGGGAAATAGATGTTTCAGGACAGACATGAAAAGTAAGTTAAAGAACTGGAAAAGTAGCAAAAAGTACCTGAAAAAATGGTACCTTGTTGTTAGTGATAAACCTGCTGTTAATTGTGTCCATTTTGCACTTTGTCTTAAGTGAGGAAGGGAAACAGACTTGGTGAAATTCTTATAATAATGATGAGCAGGGGAAAAAAAAAAAAAACCAAGGATCTCTTTATAGATCTCCAAATGCAGAAGATCAAGAAGACTAGGCTTTTTGCAAACCAGCTGTGGCCCAAAGCTGAGAGGAGACTTCTCAGCCCTTGAAGTAGCATAGCAGAACAAATTTAGGCAAGTTCTTTAAGAAGTATTCTTTATTCCAGGAAGTGAAGTAAGCAACTAATAGAACGTGGTTATAACCAACCAGCAAATGGTGAGCGTGAATTAGCAATTTCAGTAAGACTAACCAATAAAAATTGTTTCATGTTTCTTAGGAAAAGAGGGAAGGAAAACACAAAGATGGGAATTTAAGGAAGTACCTTCATAGTGTACATTTTCCCTGGAAATTAACATAGGGAAAAGGGGAGTTCAGAAGAGCTGGTAATTTCTTAAACAGCCTATGCTAAGAGTATCAACTACTGCAATGAGGAAGAATAAAAAAATGCATCAAGATCTCTCCAGGTAGATTAAATGCTATCTAGTATCCTCAAAATATGAGGAAGCATGCAGATAAGGGCAAATGACTACCAGTATTGATTAATAGCTTAAGAATATAGGCCCAATTCACAGAATAAAAGGTCTTTCGCTCTCGTTGTCAAAGGTTACCAGAAGATAGTGTTAACTGAAATATGATGCATTCATTCATCATTCTCTGCTAGGTTGTTTATATTACAGGTCTGGAGAGGAGCTTTTCCGAAACTATATCTCCTCATCCTCCTTACACACACTGTATCAGTTAGACTCCTGAGACTAAAGGAAAAATAATTTATCACATATAAAAACTCCCTGTTTTGAACATGGCCATCAAGGTTCACATTCAAACAGAGGTACTACCATTTGGAAAACTAGCTAGTGTTTTCTTAAATCTACTTGAGCAGACAGTGTGGAGTCATTGCTACTTGAGAAAATTATGAAAATGTCTTACCCAAACACTGCTGACCGTAAACCATGTACTTGTATGGAGCTCCTTTTGATGAAACACAGTGGCTACACTTCATCAGCAAGATTCAAGTGTAGGCATGTAAACCGCATAAGCATTTGGCATGGCTGGGCTAGAAAGGCTAGAAAGGAAAATTCCCCCAATGTAGCTGTCACCCATGTAGCACAGAGAAGAGTAACACAGTTGCTAAAATAATACCTGTATTATTAGGTACTTACTGCCCTTTTCTCCAGCTGGAGGAATGAGGCAATTCATGTTCCCAAACAGCTAACAAGTTCATTTTTTTAAATCTATCCTGTGTTCAGCACTTCTGTGCAAGTACAGAAATGAAAAGTCTTAATGCATGAACTACAGAAATAACCATTTGCACTTCTGCTGAGCTTTCCACTTGGTGATGTTCTGGAACAGTGGCACCCAGTGTTTCAAAATACTTCTTCAGAAGTCTCATTGAACCTAATCAGGCCACTTCCATGAGTAAACTCAGTGAATAAGAGATTTACAGTTGGTACCCAGTGAATTATCTGTCAAAGGTTCCATCTAATTTTTAGATCATCTAAATATGAGACTCAAAAGATAAAACAATGTCAGTGCAAGCATAAAAGAAAGAAAAGTTTCCACAAACTTTTGCGAAGTGAAACTTCTGCTTTTGGATAAATTGCCAATCTATCAGACCATCCTCTCTCAGGTATGCCCATTATATGCAATCAATTTAATTAATTTTACAGGTGAAAAGGACCTGTTTCTCAACCCTGCCTGTGTATGTTTTTCCCACATGAACTGCAGTATGTGTAAAAATATGGACATTAATTGTGGGCCTGATTTCAGAGGTCCTAACTTCCCATAGTCTTACTGAGTTAGGTGGGAGCTATAAATTCTCAGTAGCTTTGAGAATTAGACAGACATATTCTCACAGGCAGTCATGAAAAGACCATTGTGTTACAGAAGAAGTATTTACAATATTAAATGGATCTCTGTCATTTAAGATCTGGAGAACTGGCATTCTCTTTTGCAGATTACTGCAAGAAACTTTCAGTTATAAGTTATGGAACTGGAGCACAGAGTGTTGAAAATAGGTAAAGTTAGAAATATGCATATATTTTCCTCGTGGAAAGCTAGGAAATACCAAAAGTATCTGTCATATCAATTACAGCTAATGCCAAGCAGCTATTATTACCAAGAGCCTTGCTTCAGAGCTTATAAGGCTTGATAAATTCCTTGCTTTCTTAAACTCAGCAACCAAAGCAACCAACTCCTTTAAATTAAACCATTTTGGCAGGCAGAGTTGGTATGTACAACTCCAAGCGTCCTCGCACGAAGCACTGTAAATACAATTTGTGGCAGCACTAATATAATAGGCAACATTAAAATAGACAATTATTTCATTAAAAAGTTGAAGTCTGCCTAAGGTTTTGCCCCTTATTATTTTCTTAAAGGGACATCAACCCCTTCCAAGTTTCCCTATTCCATAGCCAAAGCTGGGACTTCACCAGCTCTGGTGAAATTGCTAACATAAGAAATCATTGTGGGCATGTTTTTCCCATTTGTGACACTAGTTATTAACACAATGCTGTTGTAATATACAGTATTACTGTGTTAGTGAATATATCTCATTTACTTTTGTTAAGCACCTTCAGACTGCCAAAACAGAGCATTATAGAGGTACAACATATAATCGTGACATAGTAACATTAGACAACATCAGTCTCCTGCTCCAATGTCCAATTCTGTGGTTGAATGTCAACAAGATGCAACATTACACAAAGTGCCCACAGCCTGCAGGAGCCTGGGGAACTGCAGGTTATAGGGCAAACAGCCCAGATTAGAACCAGTCCTGTACAAACAAACACAAGATGAAGGACTGCAGTGTAGCAGAACAAAACTACTTTTGAGGCAAGGTCCTGCGGTGCGATTAATTATAATACATGCAAAAACATAAAATTTGTTAATACCCAATAAATCATTAATGGAAGTAAGCAGGAAAACTACTCACTGCTATCTTGAATTAGCGTTTAAGCTGTGGCTGAAATAGCGGATCTCATTAAACAGAATGATCATTGAATGAGTCGATGAACCATGTAATAATAATAATGCTTATTTCCTTGCACATTGAACCCCCAGCAAAGAGGTGCTTAGATAAGCTCTCACAACACAGTAAGCAAAATCTCTACTATTCATCCACAGACATCATCCTGTGACTGCATCTTCCTCACGACAGTACTGCACACGTAGCAGTGTAGCACTCTTATCAATCAGCTGTGGATTCGTTCTTTATTTAAAAAACCCAACAAACAAAGCATAAATCCTAGGGTTATGAGCCTGCTAATGTAACTCACCATTCCAGGTCCTCTTTCTGAGTCTCCATTACTATCTTCCCCATCCCTTTTCTCTCCCATAACAAAACGGTGCTGAAGCATGTCAGTGTGGTGTTAAGCTAAAGCCTGCGTATCAGAACTAATTCTTGCTAAGGTAAGAGTTTTGCCTCTCTTTTACAGCCCGTCCTCTAGAGGAAGCTCTCTTTTATGCAGCATAATCTTCTGTAAGAACCAAAAGTCCTTTTACAGTTTGGAAGACCAAGGAAAGGTTTCCAGTCTTTCTTCAAGATGGAGAGGAGAGGAGAGATCTACAGTCTTTAAATAATAATACATGTATTAAAGATGCATGAAGGAAACTTCACAGTTGATCTGACCAGCATCTTGTTTCTATTGCCCTGCTCTGCAGAGGCTGTCTTTGGGCTGCCTTGAGAATTTCTAACATAAACTTACAACACTGGCTTTATAATAATGAGCATCATTTTTTCTCCCCGTGTCTTTAAGAGCAAGATATGAATATGCTTTTCTTCAAAATACATCTTCAAGCTATTCTCTACACAAATATAAGCACAAGATAGAAACTTTTTCCAGATTCCAAATCTCCATATGTAGGCCTTCTCCAAAGCATTATCCCTGGACTGACAACTGATACAGCCATTGGCAATACCGCCTGTGTAAAAACCCAGGTATCCTCCCGTTGCAAATTAGATAGAGATGTTAGGGACACGTTAGGCATCTAGCTGTGCAAACAGTTTGAGGGATTTCTGACTTTAAGCATTATCACTTCTTGTGTTGGCTTCAAAGCTTGGTTTGCTTCTTCTCCCACACATCATACAAGGCTCGTGGACTGCAACGAACTCCTTGCAGTTGCTGCAGGACTTCCACCTCTGTGTGCTGCTACAGATGCGGAACTGCAGTCTCAGCTGGTGTTGCTGTCCTGACAGCCTTTTTGGGAATACTTGCATCTTTCCGTTTGCACTACAGGATCTTGAGAATTTCTTATAACATGCAAGAATGCGCAGAACTCTCATCCAGTATGATATTCCTAAGAAAATTAACTAAGCACAGTAATTTTTACTGTTTTTAATATATATACATAAAAGAGAATTCTGTTACTTTTTATTTGCTGGAGGTTCCTTGTATCACAGTCACAATTTGCTGTTACAACAGAAAAATGAAGCCAGCTATAGCTTTTTGGTTCTCTTTCAAATCCAGAAATAAAAATTTATGATGCTGTTCTGGAATCACTCCTAAACATACATTCTTGGACTTGTTTTAAAAGAATTCTTTATTCAAAAAATAACTCCATATTCCAAAATTTTTGATTCAGTATGTGCTGCATATATTAAAAGCTTAAACAGCTTTTAAAAGCTTAAGCTCTGCATATGTCCTTTGTTTCAAAAAGGTATTGTGCAGCTTTCATTGTCTCTGTAACAAATAGGTTGATTAAAACAAAACTTGTCAAAGCAAAGTCTTAAAATGTAATTCATGGCATAATGACTTTAAAATCACATTCAGATCCAATGTAAGTAAATGTACCACTACATTTTTTGTAACAATGACTCATACCAGATCAAAATCTGGTTCTTTGTTAGAAACTGAAATCTTGATACCTCCATTACTGCAACATTGGCCAATTTTGTTTCCTCTGTAACTTTTAGTAGCTTCTGCCTGTGTGTTTCAGAGCTCTAAAATTCAGCACAATGGAAGGGTGGACAACTTCTTAAGGCACCAGATTTGGACAAAGAGTATCTTGTACACACTTCCTGTGAGATCTTTGTCTCTGGAGCTATTTCTGTTTAAAGATCTGAATCTCTAAGTAATAGGCCCTTCTACTTTTACTGCCTCTGGGATGCAATCCAGACTTCTAGTTTGGTGTCTAGGCTTGTGACAAGGTATCTGGGGAGAGTTACATAGTTCAAGGCATGTGATTTCACAGCACCCTTCTGAACACCAGTCCAGCTTAAATATCTGTATTAGGAAGCTGGCTCCACCACGCATTCAACACAGACAGATATTCCGTCATAGTGTCTCCCTCCACTGACTTCAGTTAAATAGCTGAAGTGAGACAGAACAAACACGTCCCATGAAGTGGCAGTCCACCCAGAGCTGGACCAGAAGAAACACTTCTTCTCTGGTTCATTTGGGCTCCAGAGCCTGGCATTCCCTCCTCTTCACCAAACCTGTGTTACGCGCCTGAAAACATTTGCTAACAGCTGGCTTTTCAACATAGCTGGCTTAAACGCATGAAGTTAGGTAACCTTTCTGAAACAAGCCCTAAATGAGCAATTTTCAGGATGGCAACTGTTCCTCAACAGCTAAAGCTTTTTGTCTTTTTGTCCAGTCTAAACGCAGTAGCGTTGAGCTTCTGATCTTATCAGCTAACAAGAAGCACCAAATAACTTAATGTATATCAACACTCATGATGCTACCAATGTTATCAGACACTACTATAATGCCATAAAAGTAAATAAGGACAGACAGCAGCCAATGCTGTTTCATGTAGAAACAGTGAAGGGGAATGCATCCCTCCATAAAAATATGCCTGTGACAAAAGCAGTCGCGCTCATTCCCTCTCCACCTGCTCCCCAGTTCTGCCTGAAAAGCAATTTCCTTTAGAGAAGCTGTTTCTCTTTGGTTCTTTAGCCATAGCCAGGCATGTGAAGAATCTCTCCTTTACTCCCTTTTAGGCTGCTGGCAGGGACTATATCTGCCTTCACAGCAGGATTTAGGTAATGTCTTCAGTCCTACAAAGGATCTCAAAAATTGCACATAATAAAGCACTGAGATTGAACCATAAAGGACAATTCTCATTGTGTTCATTTGAAATAAATCAAACAATTTTTATCATTTTAGCTTTAGAGATGGATTTTATAAATTTAAATAACATAGTAATACATGTAATTGTCAATTAGCCATTTTTAGCAGAATAAATATGGAAGGGATAAATAGGGATATTATATAGAATATATATATAAAGGAGATTAATAAAGTAGATTAATATTGATTTCTGCTATTATGCATTAGTTTACACAATACTCTTTTATACAGTTACTTATGAGTATTTTAAACTGTAGTAAAAGTTAATGCTGATGTAAAGCTAAGATGGAAATAACTAGGACTTCAGTTCTGCAAATTCCAACAGATTCTTCCCATAGCACTAATCTTATCCACAGTTTAACTATTTTATGGTGCAACATTTTTTACTTAATACTAAGTAAAGCACCATAATTGTAAATTAGAAAGAAAAACATGAATGAAAATGCTACCAAAGTACTGCATGAGTGAGTTAACAGCACTGTAAGAACTCTGGCTTCTGGAATTTCCTGAGTTTTGAGCGCCTGACTTTGTGACTTGGTCCTGCACCAAAACTAAAAATTTATTTTTAAAGACAGGAGGTAAAAAGAAAACATATTTTGTTTGGGATTTTGCTACATGCTTTCGACTTCCTTAGCACATCTCATACTTACACCTCTGTGTCTAACATAAAGAGAGTTAAACTTAATAAGCAGGCCTCAGTAAAGAATAATCTGTCCTATGCCTTATGGCAGAGCACAGAGTGCTCCAGTTAGGCAGATGCACTACTTTTCACCTACTTTCTGTCTACTGCTATCTCTGATCCTCATGAACTAGCGCATGCCAATCTGCTCTCTAAACCTCAGTATCTCCTTGCTCTCATAAAATTAAGACTTAAGTAAAAAATGCCTTTAAAAAGGTGATATACAAAAGTGGATGTATGGCTATGTGAATCTGGACAAGGTATTTATACTCACCATACTTGCCTTCCCGTTCACTCTTGCTCCTCTTGTCTGGTTAGACATAAGCTTTTCACAGCAAGGGCTCTTTGTACACTTCCGATTAATGCTAACATCAAGGCCACCTCAAAGTTGGCCTATAGACCACAGGTGTCAACATCTCCTGAAACTCAAGCTCTACCAGCTGTCTGCCTGATCCTAGCAGCTCTGCTAACTTTCAAATACTGATAGGAAACACATGCAAGCCTCAAGTACTGTTGTCTATTCCTCTATTTAATAAGGAAGGAGGTCCCATGCAGACCGCTACCATGCAATATTTTAAAAAAAAAAAAAAAAAAAAAAAACTTTTATATTTTAAAAAAAAAAAAAAAAAAAAAAAAAAGCTTATGACTAATGCTGGTCAGGGCACACTGTTTGGTCTCAAACAAATTCCTTACAGCAATGCTGTGTGATCCTCAAATGTGCTTTGTTTTACTGATACAGAAGACATAAATCAGTCCAGAAAATGGTCTTAGAATCACTGTTTATTGTGCAGGTCCCACATACAAAGACATGAAATGAAATACATCTGATGTGTGATGGGAGAGCACATAGTAAATGAAAACCAGAAGATTACTTGTTTATCCAATCTAAACAGTATACAGGAGTAGAACAGCAAAGAAAACAAGCCAGGGTGAAAAGAAACTTGACAAGCACCACACAAAAGCTGTCTTGCACAAAAAGCCATATACAGCCTATGTGCTTCTCAATCTCATCCTATTTTGAGGAATTTAATCATGGATAAGCCTTTTGCTGCCACCTGCCCAGAAATGGATGTCGCACAGAGTACACAGGGCAGTGAAAGTCAGTACGCTGCTATCAAACCGCTGAACCAACACACACCAACTAAACTAGGGATCCAAACTTTTCCACAGTAAAAGTTTTATCCACGTTCACTCCTGCAGACAACAAGTTCAGTGACATCCATTTTAATGTGAAATATTATGTCAGCTTTGCCGCCTTATTTATCCAGTGTGAACCACACACAAGCACACACGACAGGCACCAGAGAGCCAGTCTGTACTAGACCAAAGCAGTTGTTTCAAGAGCTCTTGAGAGACTACTAGGCTGATGAGGACACTCACATCTATCTTACGCTGAGCTCACGAACGTTTTTGTTTGTGAAAACTCGTGTTTCCCTGCCTACCGAGGCGGGCCGGGGCGCAGGCCTGGAGGCGCGCTGACACCTGGCGGCCATCTCGGGCCTTCCCCCAGCTCCCGCGGGCAGCGGCGCTGGTTGGAGCCCAGAGATCAGCCAGGGTCGGGGGAAGCGAAACGGCTTCATCGGTCATTACCGTGTCACAGCCCCCAGGGGCTGCCAGGGTGAGCTAAACTGGCACACCTCTGGGAATGTAAGTGTTCTTACCGAGAACTAACACATTAAAAAAAAAAAAAAAAAAAGATGAAGGAAATGTGAAAATACAAATTAATTCTAAAGAAAGCTAATTCATATATATACTGAATTTTACTGTGACTTGATCAGATTATATTTTACAGATGGCCTGACAGGCCAGGGAACGCTATAAGTTAGAGGCCTTACTCTGTGTTTATTAACTTAGTGGAATCTGTTGGTTACAAGTAAATGCCGAGGAACTGCAAAACACAAACTACAAACTCAGTTACAGCTGCCAGGAGATTAACAGTATTGTTGGATTAAACTTACTCTAAAGATAATATAGCTTTTCTAAATAGAGCACATTTAATTCAACAAGTTCTTGAGAACAACTGGGTCATGAAATAGAATTACATGAAACTGTCTTTCTGACAAATAAAAAAAAAGCATCGCTCCTTAGGTAAGACTTTTTTTTTACTGATAAGGAGCAATGAGATTTAGGTCTTCTTTTGCTAGACAACTAGTACAATATTAAATTATAAGCAGGAGTATTCAACAGTTGTAGACATTTTGCTACCTGCTAGATGGTGAGCCTGCCCAGACAGAAACTGCCTCAGTTCTCTCCTGCAAACTTGAGAGAGGATCTTCTTGATGCTCAGAAGCAACTGTGCAGAGAGACCACAGCCACCAGCACTGGATCTAAAATGTACTTGGGCCTGTTAGTGCTGGTTGTTGACAGCCAAACATTTAAAGCTATGTTTTGCTTGTTGCAGTTATCTACAGCTTGTAAACAAAACTCTGAGGCTTTCAAACATTCATCAAGAATACAAAGATCTTACTAAACTGTCATGAGAATTTTCAGCCCTTCCTGATTGCTTTCTTGCTGCAAAATTATTCAATGTCTACTCTCAGGCGAATGTGCATTTCTCATTAAACCGGGAGCTCAGTTCAAACCCAATAAAACTCTCAGCATCTGCTGAGCAGTGAGAAGTAAACAAAGTGTTTTTCTATACCTTTCCTACATGCTACAAGAGTGCAGCTTTGCAAAAAATCTGCACTACAAATCATCTGTCTCCAAACTGAGTGTATTTTTCACTTACCACCAATATGACACTTCTCCATAAGTAAACAGATTGCTACACTGCAGTTTCACCTTCAATCTAGGCTACTACTACTTTTACAAAATGCATTCTTGTGCATACATTTCCCCATTGGCTGTGGCATATTGTGGGCAAACATTTCATAGAGGCACATGCAATTGCTAACATAGCCAAGTAGTGTGCAAAAAATAGCCAGTGCACAGAGTGGAAGCAAGAAAGGGTCCATGGCACACTGATACGGAAACAACTGTATGAAGCCACCCCAATGACAGCAGAAAATGTGCACTGAGATAGTTTGGTTTGACTCAGACAGGCTGAGCTGGGTACCTGGCTGGGCCGAAGGCTACCCAAAAGGCTTTCAAAAGACAAGTATCAGGTTTTTCACTCCCATTTGTATTTCAGCAGATGTCTAGCATCTGTTGACTGCTGATGCCTCTGGAGAATTCAACTTGTGTGACCCACAAACCACTGATGTTCATACAGGGTTCAGATCTCTTTCTGTACTACTGCATGAACATAAAGTGGCAACACAAGACCACTTTTTAACACATTCCTAAGGTCCAGCTGCAAATCAATACACATTAATCAGCACAGGGACACTCACTCCCGTACACAACAGGCACAGAGCCTATGTTCTACTTAAATCCTACTTCAAGCATTTAAACTAAGTGCTATTTTCATTATTTCAACAATGCTGGTTTCTGCACAGTAATGCATTTCACCCAAAGTGAAAAGCTGTCACATTGCTGCATATCTATTAAATAAAAGCATAATAATTAGGTCAGCTGCTGGGTAAAGGAGACAATAACCACCTTAACAAAGCACTCTCTCACCCCTTATAGCTCCTCATCCGAAAAGAAAGTCTCCTCTTTCTTTTTTTGTCCCCCCAACATCTCTTTTCCACAAAAGGCTTGGCATTGCCAATCCAATTATGCAACAGCAGGAGACGATTACTGTGTGACAATGTTCTAATTCACAGATACAACCTTTCTTCTATGTTTATATTTTACTGGGGGTATCTTCCTGGGGGGGGGGGGGGGGGGATAGCCCCCCCCACGGGGGGTTTCTTGCTGGGGGGGGGGGGGGTAGATATGCCCCCACCAGGGACAGATGGGTCTAAAAACAATTTTGCCTGGTTCTAATCAATAATGTCATGTTGGGAAACTTCTTCCGAAGACACACAAAAGCAAGATAACCCATTCCCGCCAGCATGCTGACCAGCAGGGTAGTGCAGAGAACTCTGGGTGCCCTTTTCTTGGCCACACGGAAAGCCGTTGGCAAAACAGCTGAGATTAATATATTGTTGACATGTCCTAAAACTTTGTAAAATGCTTTTCTCTTCAGGACACGCTCATAATAGGCTTCCAAGTTGGGCCGCTTTCCGTTTCCCCAGTTTCTTCTTGCTAATCCCAGAAACTTCAGGCGATGTAATGTGACGGCAAGTGATACATCTGCCAGACTGAAGAAATCACCACAAAGCCAAGGCTCATTTTCACCTTCTAAGCAGAGATAAAACATAAAGAATTAGGAACTAACAGAATACAAGCCTCCAATACAAGTTTAGTGCTATTTCAAAATGCTGTCTAATAAACACCACCAACACTAAGATATTAATTTAATCAATTAATATTTCATTAATCCCTGTCCATTCTTCACACAATATTGTAAAGTCTTAGGCTCAGCAGCCTGGCCTGCATTTGTCAAGAAAAAAAGAGCCACGTTATCAGGTTCATAAATTAAAACCCACAGTAAATACTTATTTTCCTCAGCTACATCTCTCAAACCTGGATCATATTAAACAGGAGTGGAAAGGAGGAATATTACTGAAAAGCTACCACTTGCCCGAAGAATTTATCGTCTTGCGTGTGTCACTCAGCTCTATGGCATTCACTCAAGAACTGTGAATTTGCTGGAGACTTTCAAGTCAAAAAGAAACAGGTCAGATGACTGACCTGCACCAAACACACCAGCTCAGAGAGAAGACAGAGTTTCTCTACCCGTCCTTTCATCAAGCCTCCTAGACCCCAAACCCTGGTGTTTTTACACTGAGAAGTTTGAGAAGCAGTGGATATTCACACTGCCCACCATTAGTCAGGAGCACAGATGGGAGACCCCAGGCTCCCTCTCCAGTCAAAGGAAAGGAGTGAATCCTCCTGGGATGGCTCAGAGCAGACACTGCCAGGCAGCATCACACCTCTAACTTCAGTGATCTGAAGCACCACCACCTGAAAGAGCTTACCCGTACTGAGTACACTGAGAGCTTCTGAAATGCAGGATATGAAATTTGATAGTTAGCATAGCTACCAGCATGAGCACTCTGTTCTAGCCTAGAACTCAAACTATGCCGTTCCCTCCTCATTTGCAACCCTTTGCAGTTCTTCACACAACAGGCACACAAAACCACTGGCATGAATGTTCAGCAACAACTTTGTGAAAACAGAGAAATTTTGCAATGTCCCTTTCAAATAATTTGCCACTGGAGAAAAGCCACAGTTTGGCACACTGCTGGTACCAGTCCATTTTGCCCAGTTATGCAGGTCTGGAAGAAAGGCCTCTGCAGAGAATGAGTGTATCCTGTGTTGGACACTGGGGATTCATCCAGTGCATTAAGTAAGATGATGGAAAGGAAGACCAAAGAAGCCAATCTGTATGTAAGAAACATGCCTGTAGTGGCAGCAGCAGTAAGTGAATGAGAGATTTGAGCAGTAGCAAGAGAAGCAGAAGCTCAGAGGTAGACGAGGACCTGGAGGAGCATTGTTCACAAACATCAAATATGGCAACACCACAGACAAAATTCCAAGAGGCAGGTAATAGCCATATGTTTTACCAAATCCTGTGATACTGGTGGTTTTCATAAGCTCATCAATATTGTATCATTTGACTACTTGGGAAGGCTATTTAGCAGAGAAAGCAAAGGGGCTGCTGGAAATAGCGACAGACTTTGCTGAACAAAACCCTTCCATCCTTTATGAGTTAAAACATTTTCTGTGACTCTTTCACTGTTGAGTCAGTAGAAAATTTAACCTAGATTTTAAATTGCTGGTTCAAATCTACTGTCTTGATAGTAACTGATAATTATTACAACAGCTATTTATAGAGCCAAATGCAAATAGTTATTAATTTGAGCAGATGCAGTTGATATTGACTGATGCTTCATGCAGCTCCCAGTGAAGTCAGAGGAAGGATTCCTATTAGCACCACTGGGAGCTGGATGAGACTCTGAATAAGCAGAAGACTAATCCCATTCAAACAAAATTTGACTTTCATTTGGGTGGATGGCAGGTAAACACCACTGCTTTCCAAGAGAGTTGGGGAGAGGAGTTGCTTAATGATTAGAGCACTTATCCAGGTTGCTAATTCTGCATGTACCACAAATATCAGCACAGTACACAAGGTTGTCATAAACCTGTGTTAAACATTAAGGTCATGATCATTACAGTGAACCGAGGCCTACATCTACAACACCAAGAATGCCATTCTGTAGTTAAGGTTTTTCTTATTTTGTTCATTAAATATTGCTAAATTGTGCAGCTAATTATACTCACTACACTGAAAATGTGATCAAGTGCTCTCATAAAACAGTGAGAACTCACTGACAGCAGCAATAAATCCAACTAGTATTTAAAACAGAATTGACCCCTTCTGTGATGTTAGATCAACATTTGCTAAAAGTATCAAACTGGATACATTAAAACCAGTTCTATAATGGTGCTGTCAACAAGTTTACTCAGTCTTCCCAAACATAAGCATCAACAGGATTTAGCAAGAATGATTCCTTACCTGGTGTTTCCTCATTTCGCCGCTGTAATTCAGTCTCAACCTGATCCAAAACTTTTTCCAGTTCATCCAGTATTTTCTTTAGGTATTTTATATTATCATGATCCAGCAGTTTAGACTAAATATATATATACAGGTTAGTGTTTTAATCATTGTACAGAGTTCATACTTTTATCAGAGAAATTTTTACTTAGATACTACAGTGCCTATTTATAAAATGTGATTATTTTCTTCACATGGTCAGCTGGATACCATTTAGATACCGGTCACAATCCAGACAACAGAAGAAAAACATTATGGATGCTAGATATCGAGGTTTGCCTCACCCTGCAGGGTGCTCAACAGCCCAACACCAGCACTGATGCGTACATACCTTTGAAGTCAGTTGGACCAGTCCAATACTTCAGCACACACTTGAAGCGTGTAGCTGATCTGGGGGACACACTGCTTCATGCCTTGTAGGGTTAAACCACTGCATGACATTACTGGTAATGACAGGTGAAACAAATGTTTACATCATGACAGAAAAAATCTGACACTAACAAGCCCATGATAAAGAGAGGGAATACAAAGGGGTTTCTTACTTTAAGGCGCTTCTGTTTTGCTATATAGGCATCTTGAAGGTCTGGATTTTCTTCTGCAAGTTTCTTCAACTCTGATTCTGTGTTACTTATTTGGCCTGATACAGAAAAACAAAGGAATGATGTTACATATCCAAACGTACCCATAATGCGATCCACAGGAACTGATCAATAGGTTGTGTACAAATACCATACCAAAGAAATGGGAAGCATTACTTCAATGAAGTATCACCGCCAAGTTGGGATTCAAAAATACAATGTTTTGGAAAGCTTAACTGCTGCATAAAATGACCCCACTACACCTTCTGCTCTTCAGTCTGCAATTAACTCTATAAAAGTGGTGATCTGCCAGGCAAGAATAAGAAATTCTTATTCAGGTAAAACCATTTTGCTGCCAAAAACGGTGCTAAATCCATGAAATTCTACTACAAATACCTTACATCTCTGATGTTTCTGTACATCAGTTCCTGGTTGACACTGTGAAAGTGCAGCGGGCCCATACTGAGATTTTCTGTAGGTCACATGCATAATTCCACAGCAAAAGCCTACATACCACTGAATATGGAACCAAGGTGTTTTCAGTTAGCTAGAACGTGACACCAAAATCTGTGATCTCTTTTGGAGATGTTCATTACTGAGCATATGGATGTTCTAGAAAAATGTTTATTACATGACTTAAAGGAGGAATGATGTGAAAAATTTAAGATCATTTTACTGATTTCTACTACATGCGTATAGCCTTTTCTCTCCTTAAAATGGAGCTCTGCCTGAAAATGCCATACTTAAAGACCTAGAATACCAAAAGATAGTGAATAATAAGTTACCCTCTAAAAATAAACATTTCTAGTAATAAACTGAGAACAAAAGAATAATTATAGGGCATGAATCATCACCTCTCACTTGTACTTGAAAAATAAGATTAGTTCCAATTAAGTCTTATAAATTAAACTGATAAAAAATTATTGCTAGAGAATAATGAACTCACTGGTTTACATATTCTTTGTTTCAGCCTGACATGACTGTGAAAGCCATCTTTCAACACAGTATATGAAGAAATTGAAGGATGTAATCACAGAACCAAAATCTTATATATGCAATTAATTACTTAACTGGATTTGGTATGCATAAACATAATACATAACTGACTAGTGGCTTATTATATCTTGCATTTTGAAAAAGATCAACTTTTCAAAAGTTGAAAATTAAACCATCCAGGAGAATTTTGAACAAGCAAAGGAATTGTTTAGGAACATCCACGAGCTATTAAAAAATGCCTCAAATAAAGAAAGCAGGTGTTGCTTTAATTATAGAAAGATAAGAAAACATCCCAATTTAGACAAGTAGTAATTTTAGCTCTACCAATAAGAATGTGTGTATGAAAACTACTAATACCAACTAGAAGCTAGAGGGGAAGAGACAGACAGCCAGCAGAATGCAAGACAACATTGTAAAGTGAATTGTAATAAAAACACTGACCGTGAAAACAGAAAAACTATCAATAATGCCTACAAGTAAAGTACAATTGTTCAAAAAACAGTTATTATCAACATTCGAGGAAAAAAACACCAATAGACAGTACACTGATTTAAGAAGTAATTCATGCTACTTCACTTAAAAAAAAAAACTAACTATTAATACTGAAATTACCCATTCTAAATCTCTCCAGATACTTTATTTATAAAGAATTTATTTTTAAATAACCATTGATCATTGGACCAGCAACACTGACTTCTAAATACTTTGCAATGCTCAAGAAGTTTCCAGCAGACAGAAAGAAAACTAATTCTGTGCTGATGTTTTATAAAGGATAACTCACGCAACTATAAGGAAAACTAACTGCCACACTTAACTTATGACAACATAACAGCATTGGTAATAAAAGAACTGACTTGCCAAAAATTTTAAGGAGGGAGATAATATAATACTGTTTGTTGGAAATAGAACTTCTCAAACTAACACAGTATCATCTTTTATGACATTATGAATTTGCTAACAGTACAGTTGTATCAGATTTCAAAGTTTCTGAAGTATTTGACTTTGTTCTAGGGAACATTCTAAAATAATTTTTAAAAAAAATCAACACAATATAAAGCACTGACACGGAAAAAAAATATCAGAGATCTCAGAATGTAACTGTAAACACAGAATCGCCATCCAGCTGTCTTCTCAGGATTTCATCCTTGTCCTAGAACTCTTTAGTTCTTTCGTAATACTTAGAAGGAAACACAAAAGCAGTAAGTAAAGTTTACCATGGTACAAAGACTAGAAGGGACAGAAATCAAGAAAAAACATAGCACTGATACCCAGTGGCCTGGACTGGTTGATAAACTGGGCCTAAGAAACCAATCGATGTTTCAACACAGTAAAATATATAAATATAAAAATATATACATATATGTAAAAAATAAATTGAAGCAAAAGATACAGGCCATGCTTCCTGGCTAGAGGGTTGAAGTTTGCAAGCAGTTCTGAAAAGCTAGACCAAGGTCATGATCCACAACCAGCTGAACAAGGGCTCCTAGTGCAGTTCTGCGGCTGAAAGTAACATTGGAGTCCTTGAACACAAATACAGTGAAAAAAAATAATAAAGAATTAAATATTTATCTCCCTATCCGATTCCAAAGTGAACAGAATCTGCTGTCCAGTTCTGGCATCCAAACCCAGGAAGAAAAAAATTTTTAAAAAGGAAAAAAAAAATTTATGAGAACTGAAAGATTATTTGCCAAGGTTTTTTCTGAATACCACTGAACATTGTTCAAGTATTGCTGCAAACTACTGGAATTAAAACAGGAGTTCATTTCAGGAGGTTCTCTCTGTTATAAAGGGGATTAGGCAACACAACCTACAGTTATTGCCTCTGCTCTTAACATATTTTTTTCATGGGAAACTGTATATAAAAGTCCATCAGGTAAAATACCTACTCCAAAGAAATCAAAGGACATTTTACCATGGATTCTACCAGACCACCAGTTCATCCTTTATCCTGATTCTACACTGTTGCATTATATTACCCAGGATTTTGGTTTAAACTGTGCTTTAACAATTTCCATCGACCTAATGAACCCAAGCTACTTACTTCACAGTTGGTTTTTTCCCTACTCCCACAAATAAGTTGACAATAGTACATTCCTCAGACAAAGAGGCCTGATGTTTAAAAGACTCTCTTTCATTGAGGCTAATCGGCTTTTCATAGAATCATAGAATGGTTTGGG
>NW_010134533.1:0-1436 GCF_000699245.1 Pterocles gutturalis
CCGGCCGGGACAATGGGGCTCTTGTGACCTGCCCGGCTTGCTCCCACGCCTGGCACCGTGGCCACTCCTGCCCCCTGCCCGGTGCCTTCCTGGCCCCTGCTGCATGGCAAGCCCCACACCATGGGCAGCCCCACAGCCACGGGCAGCCCCGCACCATGGCATGGCCCCCTGCCCCACGGTCATGGCAGGAGGTGGAGGAGCTGTCTGCTCCTGAGAATGAGTGCAATTGAAAAAAACAATTAAAATCTTTGCATTTTTGAGATGTTTTCCCTCCCTCTCATTTTCTTTTTCATCAAATGGCAGATTCTAGTTCAACAATTTATGTCCCGTTGAGGAAGTTCAGTGTTTGCTTGTTGGGTGTTCATCCAGGTTGGTGCTTCTTTCCCTTATTCTGATTTTCTCTTGCTTCTTCATCATTCTGATTGTTTCTCAGTTTTCCCAGATTTGGGGCATTTTCAGGGTCGAGAGGGCATCCATTACAGGGAGTCAGCTTGCCACTCTACACCTTCCTCACTGTAAAAAGAGGCTTTGAAATAACCAAGGAGGAAAGGAGAAAGGTGTTTTTATGGGGTAGGATGACAATACACACGGTTTGGTGGGCAAACGGGACCAAAGAGAAGGCGAGGCAGGCACTCATAGCACACACAGCACCACAGGGGCGATGCTCGCCTGCCTTTGGGTGGCAAGGGCTGAGGGGTGGAAGGGGAACCACCATCCCCTGACCCATAGTGAGCCATGGGGAGTGCTGGGGAAAAGCAGGGCTCAGGGCAGTGTAACTTCTCTGCTTCTTTAAAGGTAAAGAGACAGAGAAGGTGGAAAAGACCAACCTGATACTGTGCAGTATTTCCAGCACTAAGTATCTTCTCTGATGCTTTATGCAGTTTAATTCAGTATCTGTGGCTATTTCCCTCTCCCCTGAGGTCTCTCTGGCTGCACAGGTCCCACACGGGAGAAACGGTCTCAGTTTTCAGGCAGCGTTTGCCTTTGGCTTAATTATTCCCAGATAGCTCCAGAGCATAGCCAGCGCAGAAACCAGGCAGATGAAGACCTACCCTGCTCTAAAGGAAACTTTGCTGCAGACTGGTCCTTGCTGCCTGCCCGGAGCTGGAGGGACGCAGCTCCCAGGGGGAACAACAGGGAAATAAAGCGTCAGCCATGTGGTTTGTCACACACTTTTATTCCACTGGGGAGGGCTTTGACACTGTTGGCAATAAAGTCCTTCATAACTGTGGAAAATACCTGGCTTAATACTGGTTGTGTCAGGACTAAACAGCGCAAAATGTAAGCCAGAGGAGGTGAATAACAGGTTTCTCTCTAGTTCAGGCATGACCTGGTTGTTCACTTCTTTTTGCTCAGTTTCTGCAGCCAGTCGTGGGTAGAGTCGGGGTGAAAACAGGCAGGACAGCAGGCAGAGGACACAGAGGAGGGGAGAGGGG
>NW_010134534.1:0-7455 GCF_000699245.1 Pterocles gutturalis
GCCTGCAGGCTGTTTACCCATTGTGTGATTCTGAACCACAAAAAAAAAACATTAGCCTCTAGTAGTGACTAAATATTTAGCTAGTCCACCTATTTAAATCAAACATGAAAGGCTTAACTCCCACGGATATCTGTCTTGAACGGTAATTTAGCATGAAGGGAGGACATATTCTGCAGGCTGTGTTTACAACATCTTTATGAATCAACTTCTGATTGCATCTCATTTACCAATAGGGTTTCCTTGTACCAGGACGTAAGCACACGCTCAGAGCACATGTAGACAAGAGAGGAGAGTGTAGTGACCTCTATAGTTCAAGATCAGGCAGTGTAATTTCATTTATTGTCGCTTCCTGCTCTTTGTATTCCTTGTTTCACTGACAGGGGGAACAGGACTGAGTTACTGGTGCTGTCAACAGCCTGGACTTCCAATGGCTGACCAAGAACTGCGGAAGACCTCGCAGTCAGATCTGGTCCCCATGTTTCAGTGGCCAACAAAACATCAGTATCTCAGCACTGCTTCCAGGTTGTTATGATAAACAGGAGCTGGTATTATTCCCATCCCATATCTGCCCATGGTGTGACCTGAGAGGCATTGGGTCCGCCAGTGAAATGAGTTCTCTTACCTTCTGCTGTGTTCATCAGCGATTGCTGATGGTCAGGAGCAGTACAGAACAATGGAAAGCAATTAGAAACCTGTCCGTCAGTGTCTGCTTTGGTCTAAGACCTTAACAAGTTTCAAACTTACTTGTAAGGGTTACAAAACATGTTTATCCAGCATGAAGTCGCTCTTGTGCAGAAGGCAGTCATTATGCTCCCTTCTGCTTAAAGGACCTGGTAACGCTCCAACTTTAGGTGTTGAATATAAACAAAAAATGGTGGACAAAAAAAAATAAAAGGACAAGAAAGCTCAAAATTTTGATGCAGAACAATTTAATGAGAAAGTAAGATGTAGAAGATCTTAGGGAGAATGAAAAATATAGGGAAAATATTGCCAGGATCTCATTAAAGGCTGCAAGCAAAGAATTGCTCCAGGGCTGTGCATTCCACATACGTTACTCTTTCTTTTTCATGATATGGGAAGACTTACACAATCTCGTCCCACTTTCAGTCAAAGATCATTGATATGACTAATTCAAGGTCATTAGCAGCAGAAGCCACGGGAAAGAATAGTCAGAAAATCAAACTAAATCATTAGCTTGGGCATGACATATAAGTATGATCTTCAGAGACGCACAGTTCATGCTCCAGGAAAGCAATGCCAGTAACAGAGATTGTGGAGGCACATCCTCTTCTGTGTTGAGTGATTGCTCCTTATTCACTGCGGATCTAACATGGTCTGCAGCTCCTAAAAGCATAACCACTGGATCCGTAGGAAGAATATGACTTCCCGTAATTGTACAAGCTCCTAGAGCCGTAGGAGCCACTGGAACCCAGAGAGCTCATGGATCCATACAAGCTCCCAGTGCTGGATGGTGCTGAGCTGCCCACGAAGCTCTCCTGAGGGCAGGAGCTGAGAATGGGTCCTGGGAAGGTCATGACCACGGGTGGTGGGTAGATCACAGCTCTGGAATCACCACAGGATGTAACACAGGGCTGGCTCCAGGCATTTGCAATTGGCTGCAGGCAGGTCACTTCGCAGGGTGCGAGGCAGCGGGAGCTGATCATCTGTCTGTAGGAAGACATCTTCTAGGAATGTAGAAAAATCTGAAACACACAAGACCGAGGCAACACAAAGCTGGAAGCTCAGACACCAATATAATGGAGATTGAGCTTGGAAGAGAGAATGAAAGATGGCAAGAAGACCAGAAGGAGGCTGAAGATTTCAGTTTTGTCTCAGCAGCCGTGTCTCTCTTCTGATCTTCTCATGCCCTCCTCTTCTCCCCCAGAAAAATCTGTTTCTTTTGGCTCCTAATTACGGAGCTCATTTGATACATAAAAACATCATTAACAATCAAAGAAATTGTGTATTTGAACTTGATCTATCCCTCTATCCTTTACCGTTCCTCCTTCCCACCATTCCTTTCTGAATCTGACTTCCTGTGACACTTGGCCATTTCTTTCACAAATAACTGCGGAAAAGAACAGAAACACTGGCTAGCACCTATAGAGTAACACCCTGCTCTGGTTCTGCGCCACCTGTAATCATTACAACTGTATGAGGCAAGTCATCGTTGTTCCAGCTTTAAGGAAGAGGTAACTGAGGCTGAGAAGTGAATGCAGTGCCTGGAGCCATTTGGTGAGGTAACAGGAGAGGCTGTTAATGACTGCGTTATTCCCTGATCTTTCAGATGCTACAGTTGGTGCCAGGGCTCCGATAAAATGAGCAGCAGCCACAACCCTGAGGAGCTCATAAAGAGAGTTTGCTTGGCAGAATGTCCCACATTTGGGTGGGAAGGCGGTACCCATGAGGTTTCCAGTATAATTAGGATTCCCATGAATGTGGTCCCAGCTGCTCTGATAAAGACGACCGAGTTGACAGGTGACCGTGGCAGAACTAGGAGCTGTACATATTTTGTGGAGTCCTTTTCTTTAATCCAAAGATCACTTGATCACTCATAAAATCAATTTGCATCTCCTCTTGATCTCTGTCCTGCCTTACTAAAACCCATAAAACGAAAGGCTGGGAGTAAAGAATAGGAATCAAGTCCTGACCATAACAAGTACCTAATGTAATGCATGATAGGCTTCAAATTAATTCAGAAATAATTGCAAACAACAGGACAAAACATTATTGTTAGTGGTGGCTTCCTAGTTCAGTCTGAGACTGATAATTAGCTTTTTTTGTTAGGCACCGTTACTAGTCAATGTGAAAAAATTAAGGCAGATTCATAAAGGCAGGATGGTCAGGCTGCAGGAAACAAGAATTTGCTAAATCTCACTGTAAATAAGTTTGTATATCCCAAACTTCCAACTGCTCTGAAAACTCTTTTCCTGCCTTTTTAGAGCCTGCCACTCAATAAGTAGGAAGCGTCAAACATTTCACACATTTCAAAGAATCACAGTTTTGTTTCAGTTAAAATCCCACCATTGCCACAGCAACATCATAGCAGCAATCGTGCCAGGCTCACTTACCCCTTCACAGCAAAGAACAAGTCAGGAGAAACGGTTAGAGCCATGCAGAACTGAGAGTGCTTTTATATCTTTTCTTAGGCAAGCAGGAGGATATGAAGCATTCTTCATGGATGATGTCCTGATGCATTATCAAACAAAAATTCACTCCACCTGACACTGCCCAAGATAATGCAATTGTTTTGCTCAGTGATGGTGATTAATATTGTGTTCTTGTCATTACCCTGGCAGAGTAATTTTTTTTTTATTGCTTTTTCCTATTTCTCCAACTGCCTCACGTAGCAAAGATTGCTCAGAAGCTTATCCATACACACAATATGCTGACGTACCTGGGATACTACCCCACTTTTCCAAATCGTGCTCCAGTAAGGGGGCATTGTGCAATTTATCCCATCATACCCACGCGCGTTCATTCTTGTGACTCTGCTATGAGACACATTAGACTCCATAGGCACCTTTCTCTGAGGTTTGGAAGTGGGAAGCATTTGTTCCAGTCCTCCTGGCCAAGAAACAAACACCAAGCAGATATCCCGCTTCAAGCTCTAAAGTCCAGGTGGAGCAACCTGTAAGCAGGGAGCTGCTGTTATCCAGCCCTGGCTGGGCTCGCTCCTGGGGGTGGGCATCACAAGCCTCAGACAACGAGAAATTCATGTCCAGCTTTCATTGCCAGGGACTCCACGGGGTCATTGCTAAAGATCTCAGGGCTACTGAGTGATGAAGGATTCATGGTTTGGGGTGAAAGAGGTCAGGGAGTGAAGCTGTGCATCACCCCAGGACAACCTTGGGCTGGAATCTCCAAGTGCTGTTTCAGCTGATGCAGAAGATTGGCTGCTTGCTTCAGCAGATTTATTCCTCAGATCCAGTACCCTGCCTTCAGTTCTTACCGACAAAATTATTTTCAACACGGCCTATCCATTTTGTGTGTCCACGTTGACATAATGCAAGCTTTTTTAACCTCAAGAAGATGAGTTCTTCCCCTCTTAAAATCCATTCCCTTTTAGGGACTTCAAAGTTGAATGCCTGATTTTGAGTAACCTTGAGACCTCTGTTCCAAAATGTTGATTTTATTCCACCTTGTCCATCATTATTTGGTAACTGTTATCAGTACCTCAGTGTGATCCTCTACAGGTGACCCACACAAGAAGGCTGAGGAAGGGTTTGTTTTTTTTTTTTTTTTCTGGGGCCACCTTGGGATTTACTGCAGTGTTGTTTCCTATCAACGCCTGTGGAGACACCCTTTAAGCGGCTGGCAGTTTATGGTAGAGGATTCATATAAACAAAAAACAGGAATAGAAACAAAGGGAAGATGATGACGTAGGGAAATGACCCACCCCTTCTACTCCTTCTGCCCAAACCACACCTGGTTTCATTTTGTCTGGAAGTGGGTGATGACAACGATGACAGATACCTACAGATGAATCACACAGTTCTTGGAGATACATCCCTCTTCTAACCATCCTGCCCTCCCGAAAGGGCACCAGAAGCTACATACCAGTACCAATGCTGCCGACATCCAAATCTGCTTCTTTTGACCCATGATGCTCAGGGTTACAGCCACAGGCTTTACTTTTACAATTTTCCAGACACACAAAACGGCATTTGGGTCCCCATCTTAATGTTGTTTCCCACGTAATGGAAGTTTCACGCACTTTACCGACTTAAACCATTCACAGCCATTTTTGGCAGTGCAAATGCAGTATAGTAAAATACTTATCAACAAATAGCTCTATGAAAAGCAAAGCTAGCATGACATAGGGACTAGCTTTGCACCGGTTCCTCGTATGCCAAATCGCTGTACTGCTGGGACACACGCAGATCCCTTGTATGTGAACAATCATCAAACCCATTTACTAAATTAGCAAATTTAATAGCATCAAAAAAAGACATTCAAACGTATCTGCAAAAACTTCCATGAACTAATTTTGGATTATGTCTTTACAAGTCTAACTGAAAACTATTTCTGGCTGGCTTGGATGACTACCACAATCAAGAATAGCAAAGGGACATCCTTAATTTCAGCTTGTAATTGAAATCCAAACTCTGCTCATTATGCCCACGTATTTCTGTGCAATTCTTCCAAGGCCATGGTAAATAGCTTTAGAGTCATCCATCTAAGAGCACATCTCACACAGTGTGGGTGGAATTTGTCTCATCTGGTAACACAGCACACCCAGGTTGTACCGACATGTCTACTACACCCTAGGAGGAGTCCAACAACAGCACACGGAGCGGATGAGCCATCTGAGAGAAGGAGAGTGCAATGAAAAAGGAGGAACTGCCAACAAGGAGCGGTTGGGTAGCACTTTATGTTTGAGAAACGGGATTTCTAAGTTCTTAAAGTCTAAGAGCGCATCTCACACAGTGTGGGCGGAATTTGTCTCATAAATAACATAAATAACAATAACACAGCACACCCAGGTTGTACCAACATGTCTACTACACCCCAGGAGGAGTCCAACAACAGCACACGGAGCGGATGAGCCATCTGAGAGAAGGAGAGTGCAATGAAAAAGGAGGAACTGCCAACAAGGAGCGGTTGGGTAGCACTTTATGTTTGAGAAACAGGATTTCTAAGTTCTTAAAGAATAATATTTATGCCTTGGCATTGACTATACTTCAAGTCAAAAAGCCTGACTGTTGTTGATGTGGACTCTGTTGCTGGAATGGCCACAAAACCTAGCTAGGACTATAAAATAAATAGTCATAGGGATAACGCAAGACTCAGCACTGCACTCTTGTGGCTTAGCCGAGAGCGTGACTCAAGCTGAGTAAATCAGAGTTATCTCAGACACCTCCAGACGAGGTGAATTCAAGTCTCGAAGCTGAAGCGCTGGCATATCTTCCACTTGTCTAGAAAATTGTGATGCTGTTTCCAGATCAGAATTACTGATGCATTTCTGGGACCTCCTGAGATAGCATAGCCACCAAGATGAAAGCGGCTCTATGTTCATTATTATGTTTTAACCCCAGATATATTGTTACACCTCCTTCTATGCTTTGGTGTGCTGTATCAGACCTGCTGTGTGTAGCTGGGATGAGGGAGAAGGCAGATGGAGTAAATTTCCCATCTTTATTCCAAGTATCAGCCCTATACTGCTACAGCTCACTATCAGCAGGGATTTAAAAAAAAAAAAACAGCCCACAGTGCATTACACTGCTTGTGATACTGAGCTGTGCTTGAAAACCACTGGCTATGTGGAGCAATTGTGTAAATAAGGAAGTTTACCATCATTTCATCATTTTTGTAACATTGGTAAAATCAGCAAAACGCTGCAGGAAGCGAAACTGCTTCAAGTTTAAGGAAGAAAGAAGAGGGTGTTGGAAGAAACTGATAATTGTCCAAAGGTGAATAAAACAGTCATAGAAGCCTGGGGAGTGATGTACGCTGTTGGGTTTTGTAACAAATAAACCTGAAACACAAAGGGTGTCTCACTCCCCCCAGGCAATCCTGGAGATGGTATATAAGCGCTTCTGGCTCAGAAGTCCTCAGATCACAGGTCCTCGCTTCTCATCCCCGTTGATCCGAGTAAGTCTGATCCCTTTGCTATCTTCTTTAGCTTTAGGTACGGTGGGTTTCTGATGTTTTTAACCAAATTCTGAACTGCGACAGTGTCCGTGCCTAGCTTGGCATGAGGATCTTTCCCTTGATATTCTCACTGGCAAACAGAGCAGTGGCAGATCTCTCCTAGCCGTGGTGGAGCTGCACAACAGGTCAGGGGGATACAGCCAAGATGGGGCTCCATCCAGGTGCTTTCACCCTCAAGCTCAGGGTGAACTGCCCAGTGCATCAGGGCGCAGCTTCTCAGCTGGCTTTGGCAGCCCTCAGCACGTGGAGAGCCTGGGAGGGAGGAAGGAGGGCAGGGAAGAGAAAGAGGAAGAAGAAGCCCTGGAGCCTTAGCAGAGCACCTCTGCACAGCACAGCCTGTGCCCTCCCTGCTGCTGGGGAGGCGGAGGGGGTGATCTGTGCGGCGGGTGGTGGGCAGTGGGTTGACCCAGACTCCCCGGCATTTTGCAGGTTGACGTCCCTGCCCAAAGGATGTCCTCCTCCAGCCAGCAGCTCAGCTCCCGCTGCTTCCAACCCTGCGAGGTGACCTGCCCGCAGCCCTATGCCGAAGCCTGGAGCCAGCCCTGCGTCACCTCCTGCGGGGGCTCCCGTGCTGTGGTCTGCCCACCGCCCGTGGTCATCACCTTCCCGGGCCCCATCCTCAGCTCCTGCCCCCAGGAGAGCTTCGTGGGCAGCTCGTCCCCAGTGGGGCTGAGCCAACCAAGGGGCTTGCAGGGGTCCCTCATCTACGGGGGCTACTTGTCCTCCTCCTCTTCCTCATCCAGCCAGCTCTGGAGCCAGCGTTACAGGAGCTGCAGGCCATGCTAAGCATGGCAGAAGGGG
>NW_010134535.1:0-257 GCF_000699245.1 Pterocles gutturalis
GGGCTGTGATCTTACTGGCATCACAGAGATGTGGGGGCATGGATCCTACAACCGGGGTGTTGGAATGGAGGGATACAGGGTCTTCAGGAAGGACAAGCAGGGGAGGTGAGGAAGGGGTGTCACCCTCTATGTCAGTGACCAGCTGGAATGCATAGAGCTCTTCCTGGGAACAGATGAGGAGCTGACAAGAGAGCCCATGGGTCAGGACTAAAGGGAGGGCACTGTTACAGGCCACTGGACCAGGAAGACCGAGCGGC
>NW_010134536.1:0-308 GCF_000699245.1 Pterocles gutturalis
GGCAGTGATGACCAGCGTGCCAGCATCGGTGAGGGCACAGCTCACCGACAGCGGGTCCGTGTCCTCGGGCAGCTGGCACTTGTGGGTGAAGGTGTCACAGACCGTGCCGTCCTCAGCTACCTGTGGGGAGGCAGAGATGGCTATGGTGGCACGTGGCACAGGACCAGTTACCCCAGTGCCAGTGATGGGGCAGCCCCCAGTTCACCCCAGCTCCACCCGCGAGCTCGACAGGGTGGTTCCCAGTTAGCCAGTGAGTCAGGAGCAATTCCCAGTTACCCGATTGCCAGCAGGAAGCAGCTCCCAGTTGC
>NW_010134536.1:384-685 GCF_000699245.1 Pterocles gutturalis
ATGCAATGGGGCAGGAGTTCCCAGTTGCCCCATTCTTGGTGAGGGCAGTTCATTCTCATCTCCCAGTTTCCCCAGTGCTGGCAGGGGCAGGTCCCAGTTACCCCCGTGCAGGAGAGATGCAGGGGGGGAGAAGCTACTTGTTGCCCCACCGCCAGGGGACAGCTCCCAGTTACACCAGTGCCGGCAGGAGCTTTTTCCAGTTACCCCCCTGCAGGAGGGGGTACCATGGGGCAGGACCCCCATTGCTCTATGGCTGGGGGTGGGGAGGGTGCTGTCCCACCCCCAGGGTGCCTCACCTTCT
>NW_010134537.1:0-1489 GCF_000699245.1 Pterocles gutturalis
GCATCCAGAGAGCGGTGTGACTGCGGTAAAGTTTCCTACCATGCAGACACGCTGCGGCGTGACCGTCCCGGGCGCCCGGGCGGGCAGGGCTGCGTTGGGTGCAAGTGAACTGTTTGCAGCAGCGGCACGGGCGAGGACGGTTAACGAGGGTGCAGCCCGCGAGGGCACCATGGTTTTGTGGGAAGGGGCTGAGCCGCTGGGTCAGCTGGTGGTGTGCAGCTCAGAGATGGAGCCTGGTTCTCTCTTTTTAACGGAGCAATTTACTGCCTTTCTTTATGGTTTCATGCACACTTGCTCTATAACTTTAACAGGGTTATTCTAACTCACCATCATTGAATAGGAACAAGCCTGTTAAAATTATGAACTACTTATGCGTGGAATCATAAAGTGCCGTTGCGCAATGCACGGATCTTTCAGAAATGGACAGATTGCTTCACCTTTGTGTTCCCACGGCAAACCTGGAAGATTCCCAGCGATTACAGCGTTTGCCGCCTTCTCTATTTCAACAGCACAACAGTCGATGTCTTTACATGAACGTCCATTAAATCCCATTATCTCCTTTCTTGATTCAGGGCTTCAGTTAACCCAGGGAAGGAATATATTCTCACTTAACACCTCAGGAAGGCTGCCCACCAGAGCTGCAGCCGCCGTGCCGGGTAAGGGAGATCTATTCGTACGCTTGCTGGGAGATGAGCTGAGCACTCAGCCCCTTGAGGAGCTGCCCCGAGCTCTGAGGTTGTATTTTTAGTACCTGATCCAAGTACATTTTTGTCTGCAGAAGCCAACCCTTTAGCCCCCGACAAAAAGCAAAAAGAAGGCTTTGGTGCAGAGAGGGAACATATTTATTCTCAACTGCCTTGTGTTAACCATTTCCAGAGGTGACCAGACACGGGACTGAAGAATTAGAAAAAATTCCAGAGACGTCTTCCATGTAGTAGCAATTATATTCTGCTGCAAGGGCTTCAGAGTTTAATATGAAGGCCAGCAGCATCTCAGACAGCCTGAAAATATACTTTTTATGTTTTAATAAACTCCAGTAAAATTGTAATTGGATAAAACCTTGCATTGAAAAGCACATTCTTTGAGGGTATTTTATATGCATATAAAACATCTGAGAAAATGTTAACATCATGATCTTAACTGTTTGCACATTGGAACCAGCTAAAGGTTAGAAAAAAGGCAGCCTGTCTGGTGCAGCATCTTAATCAGAGTATTTCTGAGTGTGTCTCCTTCAGAGCTCGGGCTCACAGCACCGTGCAGACCCAGCCACGCCAGACCACTGACAGATTGCAACGCACGGGCCAAGGTGCTGGTCACAGCGCTCCCAGGAAGATCGAGCCCAGTCTGTTCTCTTCACACTCATGACCCAGGTCCCTGCAGGAGGGACAACACCTGAGGACACCACGGGACCCCTGCAGCCTGCATGACACCGTGCCCGTGGGCTCGCAGCCCCCCGCCCACCTGGGGCTCGTTCCCAACAGCTCCGGTC
>NW_010134538.1:0-4407 GCF_000699245.1 Pterocles gutturalis
ACATTCTGTGATTCTGTGATTCTGTGGTCACATTGACCTCTGGTGGCTGCAGCCTCAGCGTGCAAGGAAAGCACTAAAGAAAAGTGGGTGGGTTTGGTGAGCTGTTGACTGCTGCAGCGAAAATGCAGTTGGGTTTGTTCCTTCTCTAGGCCCATCACCTTGCCTCTTGGACAACATTTCTTCTCTGCCCGAAGCAGGTGTGATCTACCTCCTCTTTGTGTGTACATCTTCAGTCCATGTGGCTTTCCTCCCTTAGGGTCAAATTCTGTCTGCACGCACACTGGGAAAAAACAAAGGTGGATCCTTTGTTGGAAAGCTGAATTCACTCTCAGCTTCTAGACAGAGTGGGTTATACCTGGGGAGAGCAGATACTGCCCCCCTGAATTCACTGTAACTTCTGTATGGTCAGTGTTTGGACCCTTCTTAGGCAGTGGAGGGCAGACTTTAGTGGTCCCCTTGCAAAGTCTGATGCAGAAGCAGCCGGCCAAATTCGATTCAAAATGACTAGTGAGATGGAGTCTCAGCTGGCTCATTTTCTGGAGAGAGAGGGAAAAAAAAAAGCTGAGACCGATCCCACAGGGATAATGCTCTAAGAATAAGGCAACAGCGAGCAAGGCTGAGGTGGCAGCAAAGCGTGAGATTTTCAGGCTCAGCCCTATTGAGGTAGAGCCCCTTTGCCAGGGGCAGCTTTGGAGTGAGGAAGCCCATCCCAGTGACTCGAATCCCGTCAGCCTGCTCTAATTCTGGTCTTCCTTGCCACCCTGCACACTTCAATGCCCTAATGAGGATGGAGATGTGTTGCCAAGCCTTACCAAATAGCTCCCACACAATTTTGCCTCCTGTAGCTCCAAGCAATGGGTGTGTGCGTGAGGGGGAGGAATGCTGAAGGAAATATTTGCTTGTTTTGCTGTCTCCACACACAGATAGATGCATTTCCTTCCTGCCGTGAAGGCCATTTGTCCCTTTTTTTGGGGGGGGGCCCTTGTTCCCATTCTGCAGTCATCAGCACCACCCTGAAGGGAACAAACCACTGTCAGTGTGCCGGGGCAGCCCGACATCCACTATGAGAAGTGTCGGGGGAGATGAGCAGGTAGTCAAAGTCATTGCAAAGGTTGTTAATATAAACACTGAGTTTGATGAGTGTCATCAGGAAAATAAAAGTGGGGGTTTTTTTTCTTTATGTGTTAACTAAACCAGTGTGAACCAGTGCATGAGCCGATTAGATCAGGCTGGAGTCGATAATTCTGTTTCACAACCTGTTTTGCATTTTCAGCATTTGTTTTTGTTCCTCTGTGGAACAAAAGAGAGAGTTTTTTCACAACTCCAAATCGTGTTGGAACAGCTATTGCAGGGGAGAAGTTATTATTTGGGGGTTATTTGAAACTCTCTTCCTCGACCTGGGTAGGGAGGCCACCCTGGACCTTAGCAAACCTCCCCTCCTCAAACTTAATTGGAATCTGTAGGTCTTTGCAAATCACTGGTCTGTGAGATGAATAGCATATTTTGATTGGAAAAAAAAGGACCAAGCAAGAAATATATTATTGAAGACGTTCTGACCAGCTCACAGTGAGGACACTGTGTGGGTAGGAGGTTTCAGGGCAGATTTGTAAAGATACTGCACTTCCCAAAACACAGGGCAGGACTTTACAATGCATCTAAGCTCACCATCTGTAACCGCAGCTTGAGCTTTGCACTGACAGTGTATTAGCCACATGGTTGGGAATTTAATGAATTCCTTCCTTGCCTCAGACCTTCCTAAAGCTGTTTCCAGGAGGGAAAAAAATGACGCAGTGCTGTGGTATACCCAGCCCTGCTCCCCGCAGCAGCATGGGCTCGCTCACCTCTGAGGGATCCCACCGACCTCTTAGTGCTGTGAGTTGGACCCACGCTACTAGGTCCTGCAGAAGACCTGGCTGCCTGTCGTGCTCGGGGGACCATGTGTGCTAAGCCCTTCCTCTGAGGGTGGAAACAACACATGGCTCACCATTTGCTGGCCTGTCATAGATTTCCTGTGCGAGACGGTGTGACTTGGAAAGTTTTACCAGTGTGACTATTTTGGTTAGGATTTGAGAAAAAAACCAACCAAACAAAACACAACCAACAACTCAACACAAAATACCCCACCCAAACACCCCAATGTCATTCCTGGTGTGAACTGAAGTGTGCCAGCACAAAAGTAGCTGCTACTGGCAAAGCTGTTCTGGAAATGCAACACCTGATTGTGAGCATGTGCAGTCCAGTGGAACTGCACATCTTGCACAAACTGGGGGTGTCTTGTAGAAATACAGCTTCCCTCTGAAGGGTGAGCACTTCACCTCTGTGCCTCCAAACCCTGGCCAAAAAAACAGGGATGGAACATAGCCTTCCTCTCAGGAGTTCTCTGTCTGATCTATTGGGATTGGCCACTCAGCACAGAGCCTTCAGGGGTGGTCTGCTTGCTCCTGGGGTACCTGCTGAGCTCAGAGATACTCTATGAAGGAAAGTGGCTGATAGTGCTTGATGTGGGACCTGCTCTGTCTGATGTCTGCATACTCTGAGTCACAAAGCACCACAGCCATTGCCCGTGGGGTCAGGGCGGGTGGAGGGAGAGGTTTCCTTGACATCAGCCTTGAGTCTGTCTATCTCTGGGTAAATGAGAGAAACCAACCCTTGTTTTGGGGCTTTTATCGTGACTGTGAAGATCTTATCTTCTATCACCACATAATATCCTGCTCAGGAAATTTTTTTACTACAGAGAGAGAGACACAGACCTGGGTTGTTTGCAGTAATAACTAGCAGGTAAAAATTGACATGCCTTGAGTCAGAATAGGTTCCCTGCAGGCAGCCTTGCTTGTTCTTGCTTTTGACCACTCAATTGGATGCCTCTGTCTGGAGGTGAGGGCTGGAGACTGGAGCTGCGCCCTGCTACTGGTGGTCTTGAGTCAGCCAGCAGCTTTTGTGGGGAGATGCGCAGCACTGTGTTTGCAAGGGAGGGGAAGGCGGCAGCTGGGACCCCTCGCAGGGGGGGTGAGTCAGCTGCAAATTCATACGCTTGGGGTGTCAACCGGTGCCTGTTGGGACGAATGCCGTGTGAGAGGAGGTGGTGTTTGCCGAAAGCCCTGCATGCACGCCGTTGCCTGGTGTTTGCTCAATACCTGCGTGCATTTTGCAATGAAAAGGCTCTGTACCTGTGTGATGCTCTGTGCATCACAGATACAGTCTCAATTCCCAGATGGTGGTTGTGCTTGATCTTGAAAAGAACATAGGAGCATGAGGAAAGGGTCTTTCTAAAGCCTCCCTTCCTTCCTACCACCTTGCTGAAGCTAGTGCAAGAGCCCTGTGGGGACCGGAGGGGATGCATCTGCCATTGGCCCTGGAGGAGAAGCAAATGAAGATGTTCATTTTGGGTGTGACAGGAATCCTTTAGGGCAGGGGGCCCAGTTCATACCTCAAGATTTTTTCATACTTCCCCCACTTTGGTTTCTTCACTTATCTGAGGGAGGGGAGGAAGGTTTCCACGGAGAGGTGGGGTCTAGAAGGTGCAGTGGTGGGATGCTGAGGGCATCTCTCTTTCAGGAATGTGTTGGCAGGAGCAGGAGCAATGTAGGGCTCCTTCATGTTGTGACCAGAGCCCTGGAGGAATGCACAGCACTACTCTGGGCTACCCTGTGGGCTGACCCTGAGGCTGGGAGGCATCAGGTGAACTCCCATTTCTTACGATCTTGATATTGCATTGGGAATCTTTTGTGCAGAGCCTGTGCTGTCTATCCTGGACACTGAGGTCTGAGGTTTGACACAGTTGAGAACAATGAAATGAGAGTGAAATGGGGTTTCTAGAGAAAATGAAGACCACTTAGCCTTGGAGGGGGAGGCATATGATGCTGGGACTGAACCATAGTGTTCAATTCCAACCCCTCCTAGTCCCAGTGGTATGCACAGATTTGGGAAATCAGGTGCATGACAGGGGTGGAAGTTATCCAGTGCAGGCTCTTTGGGATGCTGTGTGGACAAATAGATCCATTCCTGGGATTGCTGTGGCCCCTTGGACCAGGGGAGGAGGAAAGCTGCCCAGCATCTGCCCCTGACCCCGGGGACTCAGTGCTTGGTCAGGCAGGCTGATGCAAGCCCCTGCATGCCTTGGGGTACAGCTCAGTCACGCTGCCCTGGGGTGCCTCCACGCCCAGTTCCACTCACAGACACTACCGAGGACTGGAGGCCAAAATTAAGCCTATGGGACCTCTTCTTGGCCTGAATCAGTCTTTACACCACTCTCATTTTCTCCCCTTACTTGAACCCCTGCCTCCATCCAGAACCAGCTCTACACCTGGAGTGGCCAGGCTACAGATCCTGGAGCCCTTGAACAAAAGAAAGCTCGTCCTTATGCTCCTCTTCTCTGCAGGCAGAGCTGGGGAGGCTGTGCCCTGCCAG
>NW_010134539.1:0-417 GCF_000699245.1 Pterocles gutturalis
GTAAAGGGAAAAGAAACTTGTGGGTTGAGGTCAGAACACTGTAATAACTAAACTACAATAAAGTTGAGGTTAATATTGATAATAATAATGTTAATAATACTTATAATGCTGATAGTAATATATACAAATATACAACTGAGTGATACACGGTGGCACTGCTCACCACCCACGGCCAAGGTTCAGCCCATTCCCAGCTAATGATCCCAGAGCAGGGAGAGTCCTGAAACAGCAATCCCAGAAAAGAGGTAAGAGCCTGAGTGTCCAAGAGACCCAGAGCTGACTGAGAGAGTGAGACAACCTCAAGAGAAGGGTGATCCAGAGAGACATGACTCAGAAAGAGCGAACTTCTGGACAGAACCACATCTATATACATTATATGTGCATGATTTGGAATAGACTATTGGCCAATCTGGGTCT
>NW_010134540.1:0-7076 GCF_000699245.1 Pterocles gutturalis
TTAGCCACGAGGATGCTGTGGGAGACAATCACCCTCTCTTTTTCGTGGTTTGTAGAATTTGGCTTTGACAACTGCTGTTTTCTTACATTGTCTGTTAGATTAAACATCTGCCAACACAGTTCCTTTTTCCAAAAGATTTTACACCATACAATTTTTTAATTTTTTAACAGTACGAAATAATAGCCTCAATGCTGCCATACCTATGTGGTGTCATAAAACCTATGAAAAACATCTTTGTAGTAATAACATTAATTACACGTACATCATCTATAAAATGCAAAGCTTTAGTGTTACTTCTGACAAACAGCAGTCAGAAAGGTTTTATACTTTGATGCTTAAATTACTGATTTTGGTCAGTTTGATTTTTCTCATCAGTTTGATTTTTCTCTTCTTCCAGTGAAGAACGATATTTTAAAACACAACTAAAACTAATTTCAAGTATATTCCATCACTGGCATCAAAGACAGTTAGGTCACATTAGAAAAGGATGTTAAGAATAATTAATTCTATGGTGATCAACTGAAACAAGAGTAGAAACCAATCAATGAATCACGGCAAAACTGTGTTTGCCTAACAGATACTCTTGTAGACAATCAGTTCTAGTGACACACACCAGAAGACAGAACAGTTCACAACAATCTAGTAACTGGCATATTGAAAGTACTAGCTTCTTAAGACACTTTGTATGCTTAAAAAAAAAACAAACTTGAAAACCAAAACCCAAAACAAACCAAAAAAAACCCACAATACCACCCCACACTTTTCAAAATACTTTTAAATCATACCTTCAGGTAAATTCTGAATAGAATAAACAATGGCTTCAGGAATTCCCATCTCTTGAATGCCAATATCCGAAGGATGGAAAAGTATTTCTGGAACTGCAAATCTTTCATTTGTTAGACGAAGTATTTGTTCACCAGTCTTGTATTTTCCACTTAACACCATCTCTTCCCTTGGCTAAATTAGAGACATGAATAGGAGTCACTACTTAGAAAAAAGAAATTACATCCTAGAGTATTCAGCTGACTTTTCTCATGTACTGCACAGGTAAGCAATATATTCTACATTAAGTCGTATTATTAACAAATATTTTAAGAATAACACATACTCTGGTATTAAATCTGAAGTGACTTTGCTCTTATCAACAGCAGTTTTGACTGAAGTAAAATAGGCATGCACAAGAGCGGACTTAAAACATTGGGACTGCTTTTGAAACTCCGGCCAACTCAACAAATGAGATAAAACTGTTAAACTGTCTTTATTGGTATGAAGATTTTTCAGTCTCTTCTACAACAGAACTTTGAACTTTCTACCTATTAGGGTATTTAAATGAAATTCAGAGAGACTTACAAAAAAGTATCAAGGCAGAGAAAACATTTTCCTTCTTAACTTTAAAAAAAACCCCAAACAATAATTATATGGATAGGTTGTATGACGGAGCACAAGCATAGAAAGCTACAAGTATTAAATAACAGACCATAAAATGCTACGCTGGAAAAACAGTATTTGATTTTCATCTCAACTTCCTCAGGAAAACTTTACCAATTAATGCATAGCACAGAAAGCAGTTACCACAGAGCATCAGGAAAAAGAAAGCATTTTTAACCTCTCTACTAGACTTGTGCAGGGGAACAGTCCAAAAAATACTTCAGAAACAACACTATTATTACCTTACAAAATCCTTTTTTGATTGTGCTGAAGTCTGGCAAAACATAATCTACCATTACAGTATTTTCCTCCCCTTTCAATCTGAAAGAGAAGAATGTGAAATACAATAGAATGAAGAAAAAGTTCTAAATCCCAACAGCTTTATACTGACAAGACTTTCCTTTGACTTAACCGGAAAATTTGGTAAATAGGAGTATAGTTTTGTTTGTATAAAGGGATTATTCAGAAGTACCAACTTTTATATTCAGTACCATCGTACACATACTTGGCAATGTCCATGTCCTTGTAAAAGTCTTGAGAAACATAACACACATCTTCTTTCACTTGATTAATTACATGTGTTTCATCCATAACATGTAGCTGCCTGGGAAAAGCAAAAAACAAAACCACAGGAAGTTTGAGAATAATTAAGTCTTAGCATTACCTGTCCAGTTTTCCACTGCAGATGAGCAACCATAGTTTTCAAATCACAGAAAACTACTGTCTCAGTATCTAAAATTTGTATTCATTTTACAAAAGCTTAAACTCAAGATAGCAGGTAGCAGATTATAACAGACAAAAATTCCCTTTTCCTTTAAACAGTATTTATTCTAAAATTCACAGAACCAGCACGAATATCCCCACAAACTTCTAGCTCATACCAGATTTCAAGATGATGATCACCATGCTTTACCTGTAAGAGATTATCTCCTTTAGATGGTTGGTTAAAAGCTTTCCTCCAACATTAATCCTACAGAAGAAGAGTAACACATGAAAATCTGTCATTATTAGGTTCAGGCATAGTAAACAATTTTTCTAGAAAATATATACTGCAGTTTACCTGATGATGGCCTCTTTCTTCTTTTTACTTCTACAATAAGGTACAATGTGTGTAAAAGAGTATCCGCTGTCCACAATGATACAACATAGCTCAGATGGATTATCCCGGAAATACCTGTGTGCACTAAGAGCTCCAGCTGAAATAGAGAAAATTTAATTCATTTTTTATATGAATATACACTTTTAGAATTTACATTGATATGAAAATGTACTTGCTTCATATTTTAAATGCCTTTGACAGACTTCCAAGACCTTGATGCATAATACTGCAGCCAACACATGAATTAATTTTGACAGTGGATAAAATCAATGTAGTATATGCCCCCATGTATTCTTTCTCAATAATTCTAGTCCATGTTTAGTTTTCTCTCCTCACGCCCAAGCAGACTGATCACACTACAATTTATCAAACCTATCTAAAAGACTATCCTATGTCCAGCTATCTTTCAGAAGGGCTGTGATGTTATTTTCACATTCCCTGTACGATACTATACATTTAATGACTGGAATGCTGTGTTTTATTTGCTAGTACAAAAGAAAACCAAGCAAAAAAACAGTCCCCAAAAAAGGAAAGCTATCAAAGACTTCATGCAAATTTTTGGTAGACTTTCTCAAATACTATCCTGTTTCAAAATCCATCTGTTATCTCTGTCTTTCTGAGTCTCCTCATATTTTCTTTAATTGTATACCATGACACTCTTAAGAAAGTAAGTATAGCTGGAATTTCTACCAAAAAAAATTAAAAATTAATCCAGTTAGAGTACATATAGGAGCATATTACTCAAGAGCCAGGAAGGAAATGAAGCAATTTCTTTACTATCTTTATATATACATGTGTACGCATATGCATGCATGCATATTTATTTTTTAGGAGGTTAAACTTCATAATATATAAATAATAACTAGAAAGAGACAGACTCACCATTTACTCTAAGAACTGCTTGAAATTGATATTCTTCAAATAGAATTTCATTCATGGATTCTTGTATTGAAGTGAAGTTAAAATAAGGTTCGGTAATAATAATATTGGTATCTACAAAATCCACCTATGAAAAATACATTTAGATTGTCATTACACAAAACTTAGAAAGTAATACTCCATTACCATATTTTGCAGCAGGTGAAGATCATGTAAATCTGAAGACATGATTACCATTTGCAATATCTGTAGAAGCGAGGCTTAGAAAGTTTTAGGTTTCTTCACAAGCAGTGATACAACTTTATCAAATTAATGGATAAAAACATAATAGAAGGGAACACTTTCATACATATTTTGTTCCTGTTACCATCCTTACAAAATTTAATCCAATGTTTTAAAGAGATACCCATAAAGGAACACTACATTACTAATTTAAGATACTTTCCACTAATCCTGTAAACTACAGAAAGGTAAGTCTCTTCAACAGCTCAGCACTTGCATCACAAAATTACTTAACTAATAACCAAAGATGGAGTTCTGTGCAAAGTAGAATCAATAATAAAACTCCCAGTGACCTCTCATGAGGCCAGCAAAAGATACTGGACTTTCCACACTTACTGATATCTCACACTCCTTTAGAGAGGAATTCATAGGGTTACTTCAATCATAACTGGATATGGCCCTAAACATACTACCAGCTGTATTTCTCTATAGTCTTCACTCATGAAAAAGAACTAAAACCAAGTTCTCCTTGCAACCATGACTAAACTAAACCTAGTTCCAAAACTAACATGAAAGCTAAGTATCAAAAGCCAGCACTGTATAATTTTATGTAAAGAGACTAAGATATTTGGATGCACTACATTCATTCTCAGGACCATTCTGCCTCTCGGGTGTTAAAAAAAAAACCCAAAAACTTTCAGAGTATATAACAATATTTTTTTTTAAAGAAAAATTAAAAGGGAAGCCTTACTACACTTCTAGAGCTAAATACAGTTCATGTGATAAAGAAAGTTAAGTATCAGATATTTATAGTTTATACATTCAATTTACTCATGGGCAGAAAATGGTTAGCTAAAGATGGTTACTTAATGTGTATGTCTTTTCGCCTACTGACCTAGATCTCTTTTACATCAGTAGTTTCTTGATCTCTAAACCACACTGTATCTGTCTATAATTATTTTTTAGTAACTTGAACTCTTAATTATACTGATGTGAATTTCTTAACATATGTGAACTGAACTCAGTGTGAATACACACAAGACTGAAAAATTTAAATGTGTTGTAAATTCCTACACCAGAGGTCAAAATAAAAATTTTCTTCAGTTTGCAAAAAAATAAATCCCTGTGATTTCTAATTGAAGGCACTTTCAAAGAGGTCAGTAAGCTCATCAGTTCTATTTAATATCTGATGTACTTATGTTAATTCCATTAGTTAGTACTTAACCTTCAGAAAACACGTAATCAAAAAAAGGCTCTTACTTGATACATTTCTTTTCCAAACAGATAATCCCAAACCTGTCTCTGGACATCCCAGTTGACCAAGTAACCCTGTAGGAATTTAGAAAAAAAAAATTACACTATTTAGAAAATAAAATAATACCAAAAAAAAATTACTTGAAATCAAAAAATGTCAAGTGATTGATAGACTGTCAATATAAAGAAATCTGAGAGTAAAAATGTCTAAATGCACATTTCTATGCTAAGGAGTAAATGTTACATAGGATAAACAAAGTTACAAATATTCTTTATCAATATCTTAATTACTACACTATAAAACCCATGTAAATTGTGTTTCCTATATACATTATTCTCCTTGACAGAAGTCTGTCAGTCTGACCTCAGTGCTGGGGAAGGTTATGGAGCAGAACATCTTGTGTGCCATCACATGGCACGCACAGGACAACCAGGTGATCAGTCCCTGTCAGTATGGGTTTATGAAAGGCAAGTCCTGCTTGACTAACTTCATCTCCTTCCATGATAATGTGACCCACTTAGTGGATGAGGGAAAGGCTGTGGATGTGGTGTACCTGGACGTTAGTAAAGCCTCTGACACCCTGGAGAAACTGGCTGCCTGTGGCTTGCATGAGTGTACTCTTCACTGGGTAAAGAAAACTGCCTGGATGGCCAGTCCCAAAGGTGAATGGAGTTAAATCCAGTCAATGGCTGGTCACAAGTGGCGTTCCCCAGGGCTCCGTGGTGGGCCCAGTTCTGCTTAATATCTTTATCAGTGATCTGGATGAGGGGATCAAGTGCACCCTCAGTAAGTTTGTAGACAACATCAAGCTCGGTGGGAGTGTTGGTCTGCCTAAGGGCAGAAAGGCTCTTCAGAGCGATCTGGACAGGCTGGATCGATGGGCCGAGGCCAACTGTATGAGGCTCAACAAGCCTGAGTGACGGGTCCTGCACTGGGTCACAACAATCCCCTGCAATACTACAGGCTCAGGAAGAGTGGCTGGAAAGCTGCCTGATGGAAAAGGACCTGGGGGTGTTGGTCGACAGGCGGCTGAACACAAGCCATCAGTGTGGCCAAGAAGGCCAGTAGTATCCTGGCTTGTACGAGAAACAGTGTGGCCAGCAGGACTAGGGAAGTGATTGTGCCCCTGTACTCGGCACTGGTGAGGCTGCACCTCAAATACCATGTTCAGTTTTGGTCCCCTCACTACAAGAAAGACATTGTGGTGCTGGAGCGCATCCAAAGAAGAGCAATGGCGAGGTGGGTGTCAGTCTCTTTTTCCAAGTAGCAAGGGATAGGACTTGGTTTCCTATAGGAAAAGTAGCAAGTGATAGGAGTTGTTTTCAAGTTTTCCTCTTGAAACAGCCTCAAATTGTGCCAGAGGAGGTTTAGACTGGATATTGGGAAAAATGTCTTCACTGAAAGGGTTACCATGCACCAGAACTGGCTGTCCAGGGAGGTGCTTGAGTTGCCGTCCCTGGAGGAATTTAGAAAAAGTGTAGATGTGTTGCTTAGGTACACGGTTTAGGGGTGGACATGCCAGTGTTAGCTTTACAGTTGGACTCCATGATCTTAAGGGCCTTTTCCAACCTAAATGATTCTATGATTGTTAAACTTCACACTGCTGAATTTTATTTTTGTATGATGCTACATAGAACCCTCCAGTTGGGGCATATTTTATAAAAACTTTTCCTTAAAAGACTTCACATTTGGCTATAAACTGAAGATATCTTACTTACTTTCTGAAAAGGGAGAATATAAAAAAGACCAGAGGGATCTTTAATTTCATCCAGTTGATTTGCCGTAAAGGTTTTCAAGCGTGCAGTCTTTGATCTGAACTGGCAGTTGGGAATAACGCTGGAAAAGATTGGGAAGTTCCCTATTTATTATGATATGACACACATTCATAGTCTTCACACCACTTCCATAAATAGTACACTTGGAATAATATTTTTGCAGATGTGGTTTGGTTTTAGTCCATTTATTGGAGGCAGTTACCAGGGAAATCTCTGACACTTCTGGTGCCGATGAGGCACCTTTTGGAAAAACAAAACCCACCCCCGGCACTGTACCGCGCTGCCACACTGCCACACCCCTCCCCTGCCGCCAGCCCAACAAAAGCGCGCCAGGGGCTCCTCCGCGCCCAGGCACCCCCAGGGACGGACCCTCCCTTTCCCCTCCCCTCCGCGGGAGGTGCCGCACGCCGAAACAGTC
>NW_010134541.1:0-1268 GCF_000699245.1 Pterocles gutturalis
GCTCGGGGCTATGGGAAGGAGCCTTCCTCAGGGACAGAAAGTGTGTGAAGTTGGATTTCTCTCGCTTTCTCTGTATTCTTCCATTTGCAGCAGTGTTTGAGGATCTCAAGGTGTTTCTATGGCTACCTTGTGTATGTGGGAAAATGTGGGGGTGCCCAAGAGAAAAGGCAGCTCTTGGGTGATCATTTATCAATGTCACCCACATAATGATTCTCTCTGCAGCCTTCTATTGATGAGGATAATTACATTAGCTCAGAGTGACTGATCAATGAAAAACCACCAAACAAAAACTTCTTTACTCTCCTATAATACCAAAAACCGATACAGAAATAAGATAGAAAGCGAGGGTGGGATTTCCCTTTCCTTTCCCTTTAGCAATGATTTTTTTTTTTTTGTTAACAAACAAGGGAAAGTAAGGAAGTTTTATCCGATCAGTTTCCTTTTTAAAAGGGGCTACTATTTTGTGAAAATGTTCCCTTAAACCTCTTGGCATCACTCCTTGTTTGGTAAAGGCAAATCGTTATTTAAAATATGAACGAATGTTCCTCCCCTAGATCCAAAGTCCTTTGCTTCTACACTTGTGTTTTGTTATCAGGGGACGGGGGGTGAAGGGGGAGAGAAGAGTACGATAGTTTGGAGCTGCGAAGAGGGAAAGGAAAGGTAAATAACTTTTCTTTCACAAGTGCGACTGTCTCTTTGTCAGGTTTTCTTTGTTTTTATCACTTCATAAAATGGCTCTATTAAAGATGGAATGTGGCCTCCCTGAGATGCTGCTCTGCCGGTGAAAGTTTGCAATTAAATTACGGGTTCGTTCTTTCCAGAGTTAAGAATCAATGTTTTCTCAATTAAGGGGAATTTTAATGCTTTTACTTGTGAGTTGTTAAGGACGCCGTAAATTTTATTGTAATGCCTCTAAGCTGCGAAGCCCGGCCAGCGGACAGGTTGATATTCATGTTGGTTTTGGGGGAAGAGGTTGTTGCTGGTTTTGTTCGCTCTCTAAAGGGCCTTCTTCAGAAAACTCAATCGTTTTGAATAACTGCAAGACAAACTGATGCGAAGGGGGCGGGGGAGTCAAGGCTGTTCCCTCTGCCCTCCCCTCTCCATTCCGCACAGGCGGCCAGCTCCTCTCGCTGGGGCAGATCACTGCCTTGCTGCGTTCCCACAGGGCGCAGAGGCGGTTATTCCGCGGGTTTTGTGGAGGAACGGAGAAATGTTTCCATTTAGCAGCACGTGTTTCCAAAAAGTCGTGTCCCCCCCCCGCGCACCTT
>NW_010134542.1:0-459 GCF_000699245.1 Pterocles gutturalis
CGGGAGGAGAAGGACCTGAGAGTCAGTCAGACACACTGCAGTCACCGTTAGCCATGCTTCCTTGTGAAGAGAGACTTGATCAACAGTTATGCTATTTATATGTGCATATATATTCATGAAGTCTCATGAGTATATTCATAATAAAAATACTTACATTTTAACATATTAGATCTAATTTAAAAGGAAACAAAAGTATCCAGAGAGTAACACATTTACCAGTCTTTCACCTGAGCAATGAAACAGAAATGTCAGATGTGTTGACAGCTTAAAAACAAAAAGCAAGACAACAAAGACCGCATCAAAGATAAATAAAAAGCTACAGTTACTCAGTGGTCAACAGGGAGGGCACAGAAGGCTGTTACAACTGTGTAGGTGTGGAAAACACAACAGCAGAGGAACTGGCAGTGTGGTGAGTCGCAGGAATTAAACAAAGAAATGCTGCGGTTAAAACACCCAATG
>NW_010134543.1:0-21401 GCF_000699245.1 Pterocles gutturalis
TCTGTTCTGTGAGTGCCTCCAGGAGCAGTACATGCCCCTCTCCCCCAACCCGGGGGAATCGTGAGTGTGGTTTCGGGACCCCCCCCGGGCTCTGTGGTCGACTCCCCCTGTTCCAGGATTGTTGGCTGGGAACAGGCTGAGTCTTTATTATCGGGTGGGGGGACAGTATCACTGTGTATCACTCAGACTCTCCCTTCTCTGGGATTGTTAGCTGGGTACAGGCTGAGCCTTTGGTCATCGGGTGGGGGGGCAGTATCACTGTGTACCACTCATTTGTATATTTGCATATAGGATTATTTTCAATATTATTGTAGTTTAGTTATTAAATTGTCCTTATCTCAACCCATGAGTCCTCTTTTCCATTTACCCCTTTAATTCTCTCCCCTATCCTCGGGTGAGGGCAGGAATTATGTGAGCGGGTGTGTGGTTTGGCCCCCAGCCAAGGGCTAACCCATCACATATGCAAAGAAAATTCTCAAATAAAAATAGCAGCATTCTGCTGAGTGAGACATGTATTCTTTTAATTCACACTTCTTTTTACTGGAGAGAATTTGCAACTTGCAGTCTCATATTTAACTAAAGTAATACAAAGTAATTCACACTCCTATATCTTGCTATCTAAAGATAACCGCTAGTAACAGTATTTATGCAAAACAATAAAAAAAACCCCACCAACCACCAGCCAATTATAGCCCAGGACTAACTTAATTTCATGTAGTTCATAGACTCTGGGAACAAGTGTAGCACAAATATAGACAGAAAACATTTCCTCACCTGACAAAAAAGCAATCAAATAGGAATACAAAATTTTTATTGCAGAACTTTTACATGCCTGATACAATGGTTTCCCTTGAAATTTTGTACCTGTCAGTGAGCATAAGTTTACATCATTATTTGAATTACTGTAGTTATTCTTGCAGTAAAGACATGGAAGTTCATGTTGTATATTCTAAATTTAAATTACTTACATGCTTTTACAAAGCTTTGCAAGATTGGCAAGCATGACCTTGTAAATTGTTTTATATAAATATTTTAACTGTCATGAACTCATGGATTTGTTCAGCTTCTAAACGAATTAATTTGCAGTCAAATGCAACAAGAAATGAACATTGTAGTAAACCTCAGCAAAACAAAATTTTTTTGTTAATAAAAGAACACTTTCCATCCCTACAGCATATTCTATTTAAATATTTGAAAGTGCTTCATTAACATTTTACATAATCATACAAGGTAGTAATTATCCCTTAATTGCTCCGGCTGTAGAACTGAGTCTCAAATAATTCAGGTGATTTAAGCATCATCATGCAGAAAATGACGTGCAGGCAAAAATACAACCCAGCCCGCCTGTGTGTTAGTCTGAAGCCTTACCCAAAAGATTTATCTTGTACTGGTGTTAAACTAAACAGTTGAGGTACTAAAACTGTCTAGCCATAAAGCTCTACAAGTACCGTTAGTACTGCTTTACTATTGCTCACCATCTTTTCCTTGTCCAGTCCCTTATTCATCTTTGTGGCCCTTTGCTGACTCAGTATGTCCATGTTCTTCTTGTCCTGGAGAGCCAAGACCTGGACACAGCACTCCAGCTGTGGTCTTACTAGTGCTGAGTAGCTCATACGATGCAGACAGACTGCAGTATCTAGCTGGGGCATTCATGATCTCTCATACAGCCTAGTGATCCTAGTTCTGCTAGAGCGCTGAGCACACTAAAAATACCTCTACAAGCCTCCTTAAGGAGATGGCTGATTAGGCAATGGAAAATTTAAGAGGCAAATGCAACTAATGCTACAAAGTTGCTAGTATTCAAGCACTAAACTTCATACCATTTTCACAGAAAAGCACTGGAATGGGCCTGAGGGCTGTTTCACTTGAAAGGCTGTAGACAAAACAGTAAACTCCTACTCTTTCGGTTAAGTTGCCATAGTAGAATCATAGGATTTTGTGATATTTCTGTCACTGATCTTTTAAATGATGAATGTAGATCAAAGACCATCTTCAGTCCCCATACTCTGGAAGCTTGGAATTAATTTGTGATAATTATCAAACATGCACTCAGATCTGGAGAGAAATGGATGATTATGAATATACTGCATAAAAGTTTTCACTCAGTTCCACAAGTTTGAGAACATAACCCCTCGTATCTCTTTGCTGTTCATTAATGTCTTTAAAAAAAAAACAACAACCAGACAACAACCCCAAAAAAAGGCTAAATTTACCTAAGACTCTGGTCTGGAAGTCTATTTTGATTGTAATAATATATCTTTGAATATAGAAGTAACTACGAATAGTCCCTACTGAAGTCACTGGGTTTGAGAAATATTTTAATGAACTCCTGTAAATAAAAAACCAAGGAAGCGGAGAATGGTAGCACTAAAGATTCTCAAGTCTCTCATAAAATCGAAGTGTGTGCTTTACATTTACTATCAAAAAAATAACAGTAACCCAAAAAATCTAGATGGCTTCGCATCTGATGAGGTGTACTACATATTCATTATGTGATGCAGCATATATGTTATTATTCTTGAATAATACATTTCTGTGTAGTGAGATTTTCACAGACTGAGTATCAATATGGAGTAGTATAGACATTATTACATAACAGGACCCCATACTCTTATTGTTAGAGACCTGTAATTCTTAGGAAGCACTTCAGAAAAAGGTAATGAAGGCAATAAAAAGTCAGTCTCTTCACCATAGTAAAAACATACATATTAGTTTCAGAGACATTAAATAAAACTATCAGATACAAATACAAAATAGAAACTATAAGAAAGTCCCTTTATGACCTTATAAAACAGATGTTTACACTTCAAAGAGTATTTGTGGAAAGCAACAACCATTGATATAACCAAATAAATAACTTTGAATGGCTACAACAAATGTGTATGATATGTACATGGCCATGTAAAAATTTTGACTTAATTTTCTGTTCATAAGAGACATTTAATTTTCAAGTAAGTATTTAGAAGCAAATTCTAGATAGGCTTGCAATCCAAGCAAATTAGCTCTACATACTGCAGAGTAGAAGGAGAGAGCAAATTCCTCCCTTAGGGTTCATAGCACCAGGGCAGCTGTTCTGCAGCAGACCACAGGCAGCAGCAGCCACAGCTGTTATACATAACCCTAAACAGGCATCTTGAGCAGTAGATTCATGTAATCACAGACTAAATGGTCATCTTCCTTCCCACTGAACTCATTAACTACTCCTCACTGTTGCAGGGGGAGAAAAAAACTTTGAGGTTTTCCCAATGTGAAGAAAGAACACAGAATTCCTAGTACGCTTTTGATGGCTTTCTCTTTAGCAAAATACTCCATATGTACTGCCATGTGTATCGCACAGAACAATGGAAATTTACCTTCTTTAGTCTATCATTTTCCCTTTTTTCTGTATAACAAAACTTGTTTTTAGAAGTGTATATACATTTTTTCATTATATTCTGGACATGTATTTGAAATGTGCCCTCTGATCTGCTCAATAAATGGAATAATTAGCCAATACTTATTGCTAATCTGCATGTGCATTTCATACACAATCCTATTTAAAATTTCTGTCAACAAAGCAATTCTCTTTCAGATTTCAATTCTATTTTTTAATTATTCATTATAATAGTGTCCAATAATTTAATGCCCCATGTTCAGACTTGTTAGCATCTTTCTAGCTGATCTTACAATTTCTAAGCAGTATCTTGGTATGTTTTCCAGTGTCCACCCTTTTCTCAGTATCAGACATGCCCTTGGAAGACTAATGATGTTCTCTTTTTCTCATTCAGACTTCTTTTCTCTTTTCTTCCTGCTGTCACAAATGCTGTACTCAATACATTGATCATGACATACTTCCCAGTCATTTAGCACAGTTCACTAAAGTCACCAGATTTCAGTTTATGAGCTCAGATTTTTTTTCTTTTAAATAAAGTGTAACAGTATTCTACCTGTATATTACTGTGATACAGTGTCTCCTCAGCTATAAATAAAACACTCCTTAAGAAAGGACATACGAGTAAAAAGCAGAGATGCACCATATAGCTATAATGAATATACTTTCTCTGCTGTTCAAGAACAAGGGAGCTTAAGACCTAATAGAAGCCTTTGGATAAGGATAGGAGGGAAGGAAGACTGGACCAATCTCATGACAGGGATCAGTGACATATGAAATCCACTCAGAGGATGAATGACTCTTTTCCACAGCAAGCAACAGAAGCAATCAAAGGATAGGAAGTGGTGATGATGGCAAACCGACTACCCTAACTCTGCTCGGTAAGTAATGCTGGAAGATACAAATTGTCAAGTTCTTGTGTTTGCTGGAAATAGCCTCAGAGATTTGAACAAGTAAGTAGGCACTGGTAAGGGCTGCTGTTTCAATTCCTCTTTATATAGAGAAGTTGGTCAAGAGTATAAGGGACCAGGTAGTTTAAGTCACCATAAAACAATCAGAGTTCTCAAATACTTAGAAAGGAAGGAATTGCCACAGCCCATGAAGAACAGTGACGTTCCAAACCCAGATTTTAACAAAGAAACAAAAGATAGGATCTCTTGAACAAACATTCAAAGTTTTGTTTTGGATTTGGTTTTGTTTTGTTTTGTTTTGTTTTAAAGTTTCAGGAGAACAGGAAGTTTTAAATAGAACAAACAACTTAACTCAAACAGGACAATAAAAAACTAGTACATGAACAGACTTGAGAGTCTAAATCAAGATCTCTTGAATGACTGACTTTTAAAAAAGAATAGTACCAAGAGGGTAAACAATATGCCCTCTAAAAGAATAGCATCAATTTCTCAGGGAAGTGGTAGATTAAGATATTAATTAATAATAGGTAAGGGGCATTAAACCAACCAAGAAAAGGTTGGTAAAAATTGCAAGTAGAGGAAGTACAAAAGGGTCATTTGTTGACAGAAGAAGGTCAAAACACTGGTAACAGAGAAAGCAAAAACAGTTAGGTCTTTTTTTTTTTTTTTTTTTTTTAGATATAGAAAGCAACTAACTGCGAGGAAGCATTTGGCATAATTTTAATAAAAGGGACAGCACAGCAGAGGAGAAATAGGGGAAAGAGAAAGAGTAAAACAATATTTATATTTCCAATTCATTAGGCCTTAGCAATTTAAAACAGGTGTCATCAACTGAAACAAAACTTTAGCTGTTAGGCCTAACAACATATGGAAGAGGGGGAGGTCTCAGAATTAAGTCAGCAAAACCAGTACTTACAGTTTTCCCCTTCCTTTTTATATGTATCCTGGGATTCACAGACTAGTTGATTAAATTGGGATATCTGAAAATTTACCAGAACAAATTACCTAAAAATCAATTTCCAAGCACCTGAGGATAATAAGATAATACACAGACAACACAGATTTGTCAAGAACAAATCATATTAAACCAACCTAATTTAATTTGTTTTGTTTTGGGTTTTTTTTGGTCTGAGTAATTAGTCTAGTGGATAAGAAGGAAGAAATAGGTGCAATGTGTCTTAACCTAAGCAAATAAGGGAAACACAGGGTAGCTGAAAGTACTAAGAGATGAGCACACACGGGCTGGAAATAAGGAATGGACACAGGATTACAGCAGAGAACATTTCTGCTCGAATTCCAAAAGGTTTGTTTGGGTCAGTCACCGTTATATATTTTCATGAGTGATTTAGATATTGCCTAGCAGACATCAACATTCTAAATAATTTAGGAATAGATTATTCTAAGAATATATAAAATTATCTTGATAAATTCTGGAAAAACAAGTGAGAACTTCCATTAAAGCAAATGCAAACTATTACATTTTAAAATAAAACATTCTTAAACACAAAGGTGACATAACCGGTTAATTCAACAGAAGCAGAAAATTGTAAGTCATCTAACTTTGATGCTCAAAAAATGGATATACTGTTCTGAAATTGGTGATATCAGGTAACTAAAGTATCAGCAAGATGCAAAATGTTGCTATTTCCTTTTGGTTGAAGTTTTTGAAGTCTCAGCTAGAGTCCATTGTGGGGCATCCCACTTCTAGAAGAAAAATGATCAGATAAAATGACTCTTGACGTGATTTGATGTGTTCAATCTAAAAAAAAAGAGAAGGCTGAAAAGCAATATGATAATACAGCGTGTTTCATATTGCATGTGATCAATCATTTTCATTATAAGAAGGGAAAGCTGGCTTATTTGCAACAAGGAAAACATAGTTCTGATATCAGGAAAACCATTTCAACTATTAGAAGAAATAAGTTCATTACTGGTTGTGTGAGGCTGTGATAATCAGTGGCTCTTATGAAAACAAATAATTTTGTCAGGATACTCTACATATACACGAAGTTGCCAAAAATAAGGAATTATGTAGAGGCGATAGCTCTGAGGTCACTTGACACTTTCTTTTTCTTTCTCTGTAGTTAAGCATTTTGATCTTAGCCAATTTTGTTTTTAAGATTGTTCATCGGCAAAAAATGAAATAACATTTCTAGAAGCCAAAAAATACCATGGGCAACAGACAGGTCAACAGGCCAGGGAGGGAGAAGGAACTAAGTAGCTAGCTTTGAGGATGAGAGGACTTCTTAAAAGAAAAATATACTACTGCTGATGTGACAAAGACTCCCAACTAGGTTCCCCATTCTGTCCTCTCACTGTTCCCTCCTGCTACAGCATCTAGAACCAACATACTCAGAGCCACTGAAGCTGAAACAAAGCCAAACTGTGTATGAAATCTGGTTATTCAGCCTATGAAATGAAATTCATACTGTTTGTTTAACCATAAATTTTTGTGAGGTTGACATTTTGGAATCAAGCCTCAAGTACATTGGTCACATGATGCACCTTTTTAGTTTACACGTAGATAATATGCTGCAAAACCATTAACAGAAATGCCCCAACTCCCAATTCAATGTCTGTAATTTTGTTGCAAATTGAAAGCATACAAAGGTACAACCCAATTCAGAGAGATACAGAGTACCTTACCACCCACCTATTGGTCAGCCCAGGCTGTTGCTTATCCAGCCAAAGTACGCTTAGATAATGGAACTAAAAAGGTTATTTTAAAGAGCCTATCTTGTAGCTGAGTATGTATTCAAAGTGCACATTCACTAAAAATAAACAAATGAAAACCAACAGGCACTTTGCTGATTCTGGGAGTGATTTCTTGTAACGCTATTTAAAGATAGGAATATCAAGATTAGAGTATTTATATTGACAAACTGCAGTGCATGACAAAAAGTTCATGAGAGGAAAAAAACCACTGACAACTTTAAAGCCTAAAATTTTGAACAAAGTGTAAGTCCGGAATTTCTTTGTTAGCTTTTGTTAAAATATTTGAAGGTCATCCTTTAAGAGACTGAAGAGGGCATGGGTCCGACTGAAACATTAGAAAGCCTTTGATTGTATTTACGTTTACAAGATAATCTGATGACTTCAAGAGATCTCAGCATTTTCACCCAAAGCACTCAGATCTTCATTTGGTGTGTTTAACTTAATTTTCAAAAGTTAACCAAATGATAAAATGCAGAATAAACTCTAATTTTGAACACAAATAATCTTACTGTTCTATACCTATCATTCTACTGCATGAATAAATGCTGCACTAACTACTATGGACAAGCTCTTTGCTTTACAGTTCTTAGCAGTGAAACTATCTTTATTCTGACCATAAGACCCTATCCTGTCCAAATGTAAATTCAATTTATCTCAACTGCAGTGTGGGCTTTTATGAATTTGTGGCAGCTCATGCATGGGTCTGCACTGGAAGAGAAAAACTAACACAATCAGAAGCAAAGATTATATATAATACAGACTTTGTTGCAGTATTTTAACATATCAGTTACAGCTCATAAGAACACCTTAAAACACTAAGAGGTATGTTCCTTATCATGTTGCATTGCCTGCACATAGGAAAATGGTTTATACCACTTAGTTATTTCTTTGCAGAAACTGGAGTGCTTTCAATATAGACAATTCTAATGAAGACCTTTTATTCATATCAACTTTACATATTTCCTGGTTGCATTTTATAATTCTACAGGTCCATCCTGCAAATGGTTACTTAACATGAATTAGTCTAGGCCTCTCTTTCTGAGTACACATTACTCAAGGAGGAGGTAACAGGGAGAGAAACATATTATTACATGGTAATAACACTCCAATCAGCCATTTCTGCATAGCAGGTAAATATGTTTTATTTTAGAAGCTTTACAATTCCTTTATTGCAAACCATATATTTATCAAAAGCTAAAACATTGGCTTTTAGAGGTTAGCCTTTTATTCCATTACATTTTTTGGTTTTATTCAAGGAAGCAGCATTTTTAACATGTTATACTTTTAAAAAAGGATCTTTGCCTATTCTTGGAAATATCTTCATAGGATCAGCTGTGCACTATCTACATTTTGAGTTCTTAACCTGTACAAACTGATTCTTGGTTCTCTGATAAGAAAGGCAGATTTGATTACATTTCAGATAGGAGTCATCTTCTAAGCATTTTGAGTTGTCCCAAGGCATCTCCATGCCTTACTGGTCTGGGATTTTATAACAAATGTTTTTTTTAATTGCTTAGTTCAGCTGAAACAAAAACATATTTCTCATCTGGGTCCTTGTGACACGATTTTTAGCTTTTGTTTTAATTACATTCAATGTTTATTTATGCATTAAAATGCAAACTCTCTGTTTGTGTGTATATAGCTATTTAATAATTTGTAGGGAGAAGCAGCACAGAGTTCTTCTGAAGGTAGAAGAACCTGTGAACCTGATGAACCAGTGAACAATGCAGCAGAAGACCTCGACATTGCTAAAACATAGTCCCTCTATCTCAGTTATCAAGCTAGTCTGTGTGATTAAGGAGAGTTCCACTGGAGAGACAGCAATTCACATATTCACATATTACTGAAAAAGGCACCAGAATACAGAAATAAGTTAGTTAACTTGAGATAACATGCAAGCAAATGATAATTGAGAAGACACTCTGCAACATCAACAGGATTTGGCCAGTAGGGTACAGTTTAACAAATCTTCAACTCAAACGATGTTCCCATCATACCATATGGATCTCACAGCTGGAAATTCATCAGCAGTGCCAACAGATGTCAAAAGCTTTCAAAGCAACTGCCTTAGAAAAGATTATATGTATTAACTTAAAATGGTTTATAAACATGCCAAAATTTATGAGTTCATCAACCCTCTCTGCTCCCTGCATTTGCCCTGAAAGACCATGAAAATATTCTGAGGCTCAAATGAGGAATGAAGCCTGGGTATTTTCCATTGCAGGGCAGCCAAATAAAGATGCAGTGGGCCAAATTAAGTTCTCTCCAAATGAGAGTTCTTGGAATAGAAAAAAAGAAGTGGTAACACAGAAAAAAAAAATCCTCAACAGGACAATGGTCACATAACCTTATTAGTGCCATAAGCAACATCTGAATCTGTGGGAAAGACAGAATAGAACAAAAATACTGCATAAACACTAATGCTATGCTGGGGGAATCTGAACATCTCAACCTTTCCAATAAAATTTTCTGAAGAAGGGTATATTCAGGCAGAGGAAAAAAAAGGCAATTTCTCTTTTCTTTGTCTAACAGCCAGAAATGCTTCTCTTTGTTGTTTATAAATGTTCCTTCCTTCCCATGCCATGAAAAAAAACCTCAACTTTCTGAACAATTTAGAGGCCTCAGATGGCAGGGAATGATTTGACACCAATTGAGAGAAGACAGAAACACTCCCCTCTTCCCAATCTTTTCATTAAAATGTGGCTTGTTGGCTCGTGCTATGAGAAAACATGCAAAGTTCTCCTGAAATATTAAGTATTTCTAAATACAGCATTTCTATTTACTGCATAAGACTTTAATGTAGCCCTTGTATTTATTCTATGGCAACATTGAATTCTGTTTTGCATCTATTCTTAAAAGAAAAAAATCTTAAATTCTGTTGGAAGTAAAATATAACATTAAGATACAGTAGTGTGATCACGTGGAACATAATTGAATAATCCAAGGTCATTAATTCTTTTGGATTTCTCTTCAGAATGAGATAGACAGATGGAAAATTTACCTATCATAATAAAATATAATAAAAGAAATACCTGCCTGCACAGAAAATCAACATAGAGCTCATTGTAGTGTTTTTATTTTTCACTTTTTCTGAGAAATGATCATGTTATCTTCTCAAGCAAATGAGAGAAACATCAATATTACCAGGAGACTATTTATTAAAACTAATGGATTTATTTTGGTAGCAGTTTTCTCTATATGGGACATTTGAGGTTTAGGATATGTCGTTATTACAGAGTGGAAGACAACATTATCAATAATTACAGTCTTCCAACATCAAGTCCACATTTCGCTCAAATAGCTGAAGTACTTCTTCATTAAAGAATGAATGATATAGAACTAAGCAACTGTGGATTTGGTTTTTTTTTTTTTTTCCTTCTAAATTATATTTAGAAGATTCAGAAGATGACAGTTAGAGAAGACTAAGGCTCTACTGCTAGATGAAGCACAATTTCTAATTACAGTCTCTGGGTAAGAGTTTTATATATTGTTTACTGGGGACACTTACTCTTCCTGGATACAGAAGACCACTGTCAGGGTATTGTAACTCAGTGTATACAACTTATGGTCTAACAGAGTGAAATGCAGTACCTCGTAGTTGCTTGTAAAATCAATTTGTCAAAGGCTATAAAGAAGAGTTTAGTCCATTTTTATAGAAAAGCGATTGTGTTTTATGATACATTGAAGCAGCAACCTATTTGATACAAAACATGTCAGTTTTATAAAAGGCAAGCTAGAGAACGAAAAACACTCCACCTAGAAGTATGGAAAGGTTATAAAAGCTGACGTGTTAAGAAAAAAAAAATAAATATTGGAGCAGCTAGTCCAAGAGAAATAAAATACAAAGAGAGCTAATTTTGCCTCTTCCCTATCTGAGACTTATTCACAGGCAAAAAGCCAATAACTTGCTTCATTGCCTGGCTTGCTGATGAATTATGTCACCCCCATTTAGTCAACATATTTCAACAGATGGACCATGGATCCCCAAGACTCTATGGACTAATTCTAAGAGGCCTATTAAAAAGTACTAAGAAAAATAAATTCATAATAGAAGTAAAGTTTCTAAGTTGGCCTACACCACCAGAGAAATTATACTAGTGTCCCAGGAACGAGAACAGTTGAAAATCACTGGTACTTGAGCCTGAAGGGTCACACAGGATTGTGTACATGATGCTTCTATATAGCATTAATTTCCCAAAATAACAAATAGTCATGTAAACGTGTTAGTTTTCCATTTCCTGATGTATTGAGAGCTCTACTGCAATCTTAAAATATCTCTAAAATGCTACCCAAATAAAATCAAATAGTCAGATTATCCGAAAAGAGTAAGACCTTATCTGAGTTGCCAATAAATCATAACAAAATATCAGGGAAGTGACAACTCTCACCTACAACAGAACATGACGGCAATATTTCCTAAACTGTGAAGCTATTTGGGAACATATTTGTGAATGGTTGAGGTTAAGCACAAATTTTTAGACTTTTGCTATTATCATACTTACATAAATAGATATTTACGCGCATATATATGTGTGTGTGTTGTGTATACATATATTTTAAAAAGCACTAAGTCAAAATTCTCAGGGAGAGTTACCCAAAAGCAAGACAGTTTCTACAGAACTCAGGAAAGTGTATCACTGAATATTTACCATGTATTCTATTAGAGAGGGAGTTTAGTAACTTCAAAGCCAGTGCAGCTATTTTGCAGCATTTGAAGGATTATTTTTAGCTACTCATGTTAAGTAGTCATTTCTAGGAGGCTACAAGAATTGCACAATTATTTCTAATTTAATAATTAATATTTTAGTGATATTAATTATTAAATTAATTTCTCAACGCAGGGACACAATAAGCCTTCTTTAGGCCCTAAAATAAGAAAAAGCAAGTGCATATGAGAGGCTGCTTCTTTGACATAGTTCTGTCATGATGAGGCAGGACAGTGTATATCAGGCCTTTCAGCCAAGTGCATCAGATTGCACAAGATACTGAATACCAGATATTAAGTGTACTATTTTGTCAGAATACACACTATGCAACACTGAAAGTGCAGTGATTTTCATTAGTTACAGTAAGACTTTCAGATATCTCCTCATTTTCTATCCAGAGAAAGTTTTTCAGTTGTCATTTACTGAAACACAAACATTATTACAGATGTAGCATCTGACTCTTACTGAAGTCCAGTGATCTACAGTTTTTTTCTAGCTGAGCAAAAAGTACATTAGTGTGAAGAAGTACAATAGTATGTCCAACAGACCAAAAGACCAAATTCCTGCTTCACCTGAGGCTTAAAACATAGTTTATCTTAAGTCACAATTCTGCCTTTGTCTCTAAGAAGAAAGCCCCTAATAATAACAACTCATTATAAGATGTTTCCCTAGTCAAGACTGCACAAGAAAACCCAGAGCTGCAAACTGGTGGAGGCTGGAGAAATGTCCCAGGACACTCACTCTTCAGGCTAACCCTGTTCTAACACCCTTCCCTAAGCACTTGCTTGTATAAGAAATTGATTAATCTTCAGTCTGGGCCACTTGTATGTTCTCAGTTCTTTACCGGTGTACCCTAGGCTCAGCATCAGTTAGTTAAGGATATTTATACAATCTGAACACCGTATCTTTATGGAGGCCTTTGAAATTTATGGGCTGTATCCCACATGAAGAAATGAGCACAGGCCACTTAGAAGACCCACCTCCTCCCATAGTATGTGCATAGGTTGTGACTTCAAGACCTTCAGGGGAACAAGAGTAGGATATTCTGCTGTGAAAGAGCTGAGGCTGTTTTCGCTTCAGGCTTTTTTCACTGTCTTCGTTGCCCAGCGTAGAAAAACATGCCCAGACCATGGCTGCGACACTTGGGTATGTTTGTACTTGTCAGGCATCATTACAGTGCTCTGGACTGTATTCAAAACTGTATCTGTTAAATAATTTCTGAGGGAAACATGGATATTAAAACCATATGCAAAAACTGCAAAGGAACTAGGAGGTAGATTTAATTTAGTGAAGATAATGAATGTTGGTATATTTAGACTATGACATTAAAACTTTCTTTTACTTTTTTGCTTTTGTGTTCACTGACAACCTGTTACTGCTTTGATTAGCATTTCCTTCCTTAGACATAGGGACATGCTCCAGTCAGTAGTATTTTTACACAGGCGTTTAAAGTCCAGGAAAATGTTTAACTTCTAGCTACCTTTCAAGTGTGCGCATGCCTGCACTTGACTTCCTCAGCATTGTCTTCTGCAGCTCTCTCTTTTGGAGACTTGATCGGTTTGAACCTTCAGCAAGATGGTAAATACAGAATGCATTTAAGTTCTTAACCATTCACATAACTGACTGAAGGTCAAGCCCATTAGACTTGCTTCAGCTCACATCAATTATCCCCGCCATTGAAGGTGATGTAACTATGATTCCAGATAATTAAGTCTGTAATATTGACATAGAGTGCTTAATAAGGCACAACATGGGAGAATCAAGTTAACTCTGTCAATCTTTTTCTGTAATAATGCATTTTGTCATATAGACAGTCCAACAGCCCAAGATTTGTAGATTTGCATTTGGGTGCCTTTTTCTGACAGGCATAGGCAAATGTGTTCCTCTTGTGGTAAAGTATCCTTCAATGGCATTCAATGGCATTGCACTAAATATATCCTAACATCAAAAAAGGTAAAGCTTATTTTACATTCTAGAAATAATTTATCAACTGTAAAAGAGAAAACCAGAGAAACACCCTCCAAGCAGCATCTAGTTAAAGACTGTAAACAGAGAAGCAACTATCTAGTCATTCCTAGCAATGTGCTAAGTTTCCTTGTGTTTACATAGCTGTAGACAATCACATTTCTGTTAATTTACAGCTACGTTCTAATCCTTAATTTAAAACTCTGTGGAGATTTTTATTTTTAGGACGTGAACAATCATTTGACAAAGTGTGAAGTGGCAGAAGAATACTAGTAGACATAAGACCTAGGTTTTGTCCAAGGGTAAATGTTCAAAGTAGTTAAGCAAGGAAAATTCCTAACTAAAGGGGCATCCCAACAATGACCCCATCTGTGGGTGGCTGGTCATAACCTAGCTCACGCACGTAGTTATACAGTCCTCCTCCATCTTCCTGGTCTCTGGGCACACCATCTGAAAGGATATAGACGCTGGAGTTTGGAAAGGTTGAGAATGTTTTCTCTTCCTTTCTGGAGAAGATTGGGAAAATTTCTGCACTTTTTCTTTGTCCCAAAGCTCCAGAAACATCTAAGCCAACTGAGATGATTACATGCTGACTCAAATCTGCTTGAAATACACATCAGAGGTGAGCTGGACCACAACACTAATCTCTGACATACATGCCTGCCCAGCGTTTCAAAGCTGGACTACACTGTATTGTAAGCTATGGTTAATGTATTTTGAAATTGAAATGGGAGCAATTTGAATTAGGAATCAAACACAGAATAAACCTTAATTTAATATTCAGAGTAAATGTAGCAATTGCAGTTTTAGTCTTTACAGATGGAACTTCCATCGGTATAAACCGATTAATACCACTGACAATATACACGAGTTAAAGATGTGATTCTAAAAATCTGCAATGAACCAAGATCAGGAACTGCTACATATTCTATTGATGTCTTTACATAAAAATTTTTAATTTAAAAATCACTAGGAAAAGTCACCTTATTTTCATTTATTTTCATTATGTCTGCACAATAGTATTAATATTAAATATTCAGTAATTTCTGATCGACAAGGCAGGGCTCCATGCTGCCTTACTCATTTGGGATGTTATTTAGCTGATGCTTAACATGAAATAATAATTATGTCTTCTAAACATAAATGTACTACTACAGTAGCACTCAAATTAAAGTACGAGTGCAAAATCCTTCCATCAATATTTCTATGACAAATTAGCATTCAACCCTTGCCACTAGGAGAGTGCCATTAATTATGCTTAGGCAGCACAACAAAGACAACAGGTGCTTGTAGGAAGGTCATATAAAGGGCTTCACACAGAACTGAGAAGTGGTTGCTATGATAGGGGAAAGCGATATACAGTCTGAAGAATAATGTGTTTCTTGAAAATTGTTAATGGCTCTAAACAAGGAAAAATTAGCCAGTATCTCCAAGAATATCATAGCTTTTTAGATTAAATGTGTTAATAAAAAAAATAAGTACAGATGTGACAAGCTGATTCAGTTTGAGGAAATAAAACATTTCATTAAAGATGTCACAACTTTGTCTTCTTTAACTGGCTTTAGTTACCATTTTCTTTTATGTACAGAAGAATGTCTTACACTACAGATAAACAGCAGCTCTTAAGACATTATTCTGATCTGAATACGTTACTTACAAAAGTGATGAGCAGTATTTATCAGGAAGAAATAGGGGTGGCCTACTTTGCTATTAAATTTGTTACTAAAGATGAAAAGATGAATTAATCTGTCAATGGGACAAGAAAGCTTAAAAAGACGTTTGGTCAATATGGCTGTGTTTGTATAGCTGGGGTAGAGTCCACATCAAAAGGCAGAAGAGACACCAGGAATATTATTAACATGGCTACAACTATATTATGCAACTAGAAGTTCTGGGTAGTCTTTCCCATCTGTTCCACTATATGCCTCCTGTTTTACCTGTCTCATGCCCGTTGCAGAGACTTTTCTAATTTTCTTTTCTAAAAGATATGCTACCAGATCTTTCTTCTAGTAGTTACAGAATTTGACTGTGTTGAACTTTCCCAGGCACCTAGAAATAAAGATAGGAATCTGCATGCAGAACAGAAGAGTCTTCTGGGCAGTAACAGAAATGCAACTATCAGCCCATCATACAAACACAGCATTTTAAAGGGAAGCTCCTTCTTGCACTTGAGCTCCTGTCCTGGCCATTTTCTACAGCTGTGATGAAACACAGCTCAAATTCCAGACTCACATTTAAACCATTTTAAAGCATTAAAGCCAGTACAACAGCCATTCTGTTGTAAAACCAAAAGGCAACTTCTCTCTTGCATCCCATTAACAGCCATACACAAGTCATGATTATCCTAGTGACGCTAAGTCACAAAACCAATCTATATGATGGTATCTAGAAACAGAGCATCATTCTGAATGACCAACAACACCTTCACAACAAAAGCAGAGCTGTACTTGGAATAGCCAAGATGATGCGTTTTGTGACTCTATTAGTCCTCTCAGTTTTTTAGCAAGAAAAAGGAAGCGCTAATAGGCCAAGAATTTTCTTTCCCCTGGTGACCCACGTAAAAGACTACCACTGCCACCTCCACCTCTGACACCATAAGGTAGAGCACATTTCTACCCTACAAATGAGCAGGCCAGGTTTATCTTAACTAAAGAATGAGAGTGCCTTCTTGATTTCCTAAGCAGTGAGACTGGCTATGATAGCACCATCTGATAAAGAATATGGGCTGCTAAAATCATAACGTTACCTCCACTTATGATTAAAAAAATATTTTTAAAAGTATTGAATATTCCTTAAAACTCTCCTCTTTTATATACAGATTAACATACCTAAAATTGTGAGTCTTCTGCCCTCCTGCAGGCAAAACACTTCAAAAATCATTAATAATAAAATGTGAAATATAGGTGTGCTTATATCTCAGCAGATACCTAATTTTAAAAAATATACTTATCCTAGTTTAGATGAGCTTCTAAGTTTTAACAAAAGCATTATACCTTTCTTCAAGGTTCCTGGGACACCTGAGTGGGAGAGCCAACAGAAAGAATAACTGCAAGTCTATTGTGAAAAAGTACAGAGATCCTTACAAAGGATCCCTTATTAATATCTGGTAGACCTTGTTCACTTGGAATCTTGTTTATTCTGTGCATAAACATGTGATACAGGCCACAACAATGGAAATCAAAGGAGCTGTGCCAGTAGCAATGGGAAAATATGGACTTGAGGAGTAGATGATGTGGCAAGGTGGTAGTCTTTTTCTTAAGTACTTTGTCATATGGTGCAATCCCACCTTCTAAAAGGATAATAATTAAGGTTCCTGTATCTTAAAACAAGAATGAAAGCAAGCCACCACAGACCCCTAGACATTTCTGTGATTTACCTACTGTACAAGTTCTTGCTCTGGGCATTTAAAATAACCATGATAAAGTCATGATCAATATATATTTTTTTCACCTTTCATGTATATACCACTATTAAACTTCTGGTTTTATGTACTGATAATGATCCCCAAAGTATTATTTTTTTTTAGTGAACAATGAAGGTATATAGTTTCAAATCAATAAGAAGGCTGACATATAATATAAACCATAAAAGATCCATAAAAACATATTTAAGATTTCACTCCCTTTCACTGGCATAGTAAATGGCAACTAGTTTCGCAAGTAGAGCAAAAGATGTGCAAGTTTAACTGGATGTATACTAAATATTCAATTCCTGTAAAAGGTAGGTGAAAGATAACATCAGCATTTATAAATCAGGGTATCTACACAGAAGAAAGCAATGTTATTTGTAAGGACTACAACAGCTATATAAATTACTTTTAAGCTGCTTATATTTTTGTTACATCTCTTGTATTTCTACGACCTATGATCATTCTCATCATTCCTTCAAATTTCTGAAATAGGAATTAAAAAAAACCAACCCTTCCTCATGGCCTTAGTACCAGTGACACAGGAGGGAAGGGAAGAATTATGTCCTGTCTGCTTTAGTATATCTCATTTCGTCTTGACTGGAAAGCACTTAACCTTTGAATACTTAAGTCAATCCTCTTCATATAAAAGAGGCTTCATCTCAATTAAAAAAACAAGAATAAATAATACTTATTAGCCTCCCAGAGGTATTTTGAGACTAGCTGGTTAACCCTTACATAATGTGTTAATAATTAATGCATTGTTACATGTTCACTTACTGTGCATAATCACCACCTACATTAGATGAGGTTTGCCCATTGGCAAAATAGAATTACTCTATTTTTAACAGAAGTTTAAATAAAAGAAATAAAACATATAAACAGCTATTTCACGTACGAAATATGGAATATGAGAATTTAAAATAACTCTGATAAAGATTTCAATTGCAACTCGGTGATTCCCCCCACTTATTTCATTTTAATCCACTTTTAAAGCGTATTCTACAAGACAGAAAGCTCTTACTCCTGGGGGAGATAAGACTAAGAGCAAAAATGGAACAGATCCTGGAAACATTAAAATTAATGATGTCTGAGAAATCATTATGGTTATAAACCTTGAGCCTGACAGTTTTAATTCAAGGCTCACAAAAATTGAGAAACAGTTAAATAAACTGAAGGACCAGATGGTCTCAGCCTTTAGGGAATTCACTGCAGACAGATAAACTGGGAAACAGGAGTCAACAGTCACAAACTAAAGATATTCTGAAGTGTTTTGAAGGTTCTGATTTCTGATTAAAAACTCGAGAAGATAATTTTTCTAGAGAAAAACCAAAAATAAATTGTGATCCTGAAAACTGTTTTTCTAAAAGATTTTTCAACAATTACATTCTCAAAGATTCATATTTGTTATCTCCATGCCCAAGTTCAGAGCCCTGAAATGAATTATTTACATAAGAACAGGCATCAAAACTTAAATTTGTCAAAGAAGGAGGAAAATTTCCTCCCCCTTTGGTTGGATTTGTAACTTTAACTTGTTTGATAAATAACTCAAAATGATTAACGATCAGGGTGCCAGGTAAGAAGACCAAAACATTGAAGATTTAAATTAATTGCATTATATTATTTAATTAAGTTCAGTAGCTACAGTGAAGGACAAATACAGGATTTAGTTTTAATTACCTCAAACTCTGTAGTGTTGTAAGGGGAATTTGTATATTACCTTACCTCTCTTAATTACTTTCAATCTGGATTTAAAAAAAAAAAAAAAAAAAAAGAAAAAAAGAACAAGTATCACACCTGCATGAAGAATTATTTACTTCGTGGTTGAATTCTCACTACAGAAGAAAGCCATATTCTACTGAAATTCTTCAGGTTGTATAATGCCAGAGAAATTTAAGATTAAGGTAAAAAAAATCTAACTTTCTTGGTAAACGTGACAGCTACCACTATCTTTCGAAAAAGAAAGTTTACTTTCATTTTCAAAATTAGCCTGAAATAATTTGAAATTACCAAGTTTTGTTTTGTTTGGTTTTTGGTTTTTTTTTAACCTGAAAAGGATATTCTGATAACAATGTGGCATTAATTTAAATTTTGTATGTCAGTGCACTTTGAGCTTTAACATCAACTATTTATAGAGTCTATAAATTCAAGTAAGAATGGGACTTTTAGAGTGTAAGTAGCTATTCTGGTATATCCCCTTCTTCACAGGGGAGCAGAAGTTATTGAAAGATGTCTCTTTCCATATTTGTTTGCTAGAAATTGAATTATCCAGGAATTCTCACATTTATACTCCCAGACTGAACCTAGCTTTAAAAGTTGTAGTCAAATATCTTAACCACCTAGCGTGTTCAATCAGTGTTCCATATAAAATTACTTACATGCTTTCTCACATTTTTGTTTACTTCTTACTGTTCATTTGTCCATCCAGAAATAAAACATTATCACAATTGGATCTGACAACCATACTGCCACTCTTGTCAGAAAAAACAAGGATTAAATGCATATGAAAACAGAATTACCATTTCACTCTTTAGAAGGCTCTCTTTAGGTCAAAACTCAAGCATTTCAGTGACAGTGTTGGGAAGCATGTACTGTCTATGAGCTTGCCCATGGGCTTTCCCTTGTTTCTTACATATGCAAATTATTTCACTTTCCAGGGCGTCAGTTGTGACAAATATCTCTGCAGTTGAAACGTAACTACACAAAACTTAAATTTCTTTCAACTTCTAGCACAGACAATTATAGGCAAACAGAATGTCTTTCAAGTCATTATAATCTGAGAAAATTATAGGAGGCTGGAAAAATTATGCTACATTTTCCTGATTTAAAAAAAAAAAAAAAAAAAAAGACAGGAATTTAGTTCAGATGTCTAAGACAGGTCACTAATGATGGATAATGCATCAGTGACTCAAAAAAAAATCATCCTTTTTTAGCAAATGTAGACTCATCATTTAACTCTTATGGTAACATAATTTGCAGTAGTAAAAATCAGACAAGAAGAACATCCACACCCAAATTTTGTTTCTGAATGATACAGACTGAAGCAACTTTTCTTTAATATATTCTTCTGTCTCTATTGAGAGGCAAACAAAACCACCTATGTATTAAAACTTTCATGGTGTTTTCTGACTTGTAAAACTGTGGAAGAAAAGTCAGCTAGTACTAGAGCTCGTATTTTAATTTGTTAAGCAGATTCACCAGGAAGAGATTAGGATAATAAATTCTGCTATATATGTGATCATATTGTCCAGACTCCTCCTTTGGTATGACTGCTGTATCTATTTAGCTTACAACCATTCAACAAAGCAGGTTATTTTCTGTTACAAAGGGTGGAATTTATTTGTTTTTGAAAATGCTGTCCAACAGCTCAAAATTCACAAAATACTACAAGCAAGGAAGATTACTTCTGATTAGCGGAATACAGGGTGAGAAAGAGGGAGTTTGTAAGGAGATTCACCACTCCCTCCATAGTACTTTGAGCAAACAGCAAGAATAGACCAAGAAATAGATAAGGATTAAGAATTCCTGCTAATTCTACTGAATTAGAAAAGTGTAGAAAGAAGTTGCCTCTTAGAGGAAGCTATTGTGTTGTGTGGTGTGCCACCAGCAAGAAAAATAAGAAGTCAGAAAACAAAATTAAAGCATTGGAAGACTCACCCCAGTGATGGCCTGAGAAGTGTTACAAGGGTGGCATACGAGCCCAAATGGCTTCAGCATCAAGAAATATTATCTACACCGTTCTGGAAGACATTAAACATCAAAATGAAAGTACCCAACTGTTTATTTCAAAATTGGTGAAAAATATGACCAGTTAGGACTTTTAAAAAAAAAAAAAATTAAAAAATCAACAACTACCAACCAAAATCTCAAGCCCAGCAAATAAGACTAAAATTATGTTAACAAAAGCCAAAGTGCAGAAAATCCAAGTAAGGATAAATTTAAATTCTTGAGTTTTTCTGTTGGTCAAATGCAAAATGTCCAAAATGCAGATGATCCAAAAGATCCAGAGTATCCCTTCACTGTTTTCTGTTTTGTTTTTTTGGGTTTTTTAAAATTTGCTTGTGGGTTTTTTGTGGGGTTTTTTTGATGTTGTTGTTTTGAGTTTTTATTAATAAAAAAGGATTTACCAATAAGGTAAAGTAAGGATTTACCAGTAATGTACTGAAAAGGACTACAATATCACTAGTGAATTCACTTGAGTTCAGTATTGGTACCACAGGGTACAAAATAAGATTTAATTTCAATCCCTGGAAGAGACTCTCCACAAAATACCTCTCTCAAACATACACACACACATATATCATAGAATCACAGAATGTTAGAGATTG
>NW_010134544.1:0-18930 GCF_000699245.1 Pterocles gutturalis
TTTTTTGTTAAATTCTGCTAGGGAGCTGCACTGAATGCTTGGGAGGAGGAGGGCAGAGACAAGGAAAGCTGCCTGGTTAATACGGTCATATTGTGTACCTCAGGATTTCATCTCCAGAACCAAACTTTGATAAACACTTCTTTCATAGTGTGCTTTTCATGTTTCTGCCAATACAGAGGAGGATATGGTAGTGCTTTCATACATCTCTGGCCCATAAGTGATTGGCTGCTGCAAAAGCAAACTATACTTTTAAAGATATTTTTCATTTTGCTCTGTACAGCATCTGTGACTACTGCTGAGCCCTGAGGTTTGGAGTTCTTAGTAAGGTCTATTTTTTAGCATTGTTATCTCTCCCTTCTAATATGTCTTCTGAGAATAACAGAGTTTCAGGAAATGTGTTATCCTCTGCTGAGTTTACTGAAAAAAAGCCCCAACAAGAAGAAACAACAACAACAACCAAACAACTCTCTTATCTCCTGAGACATATTTTAGGACATTGTGTATTAGCATGACCTTTTTAATAATAAAGGAGCCACTTAGCAGGCTCTTCCAGAGCTCTGGCCAAGCTTGTAACCTACTGCTAGAGTTTACAGAGTATCAATGAAAAGCTGTTAAATAAGCCAGCAACCTGTCCTGTACAAACAGGAGCTTATTAAAAGTAAGTTTTTGTAATTAGTGTACTCCTTGCTGTTTATTGTTTGTTCACACTTCACTTTTTCCCTAAGCCGTGTTTTATTTACTGGTAGTCAGTTTTGCAATTAGTGCCCCTGTTCCGTGAGTTACAGATGCTGTAATGAGGTAGATGTTGGCCTCAGGTTTTAGGGAAATGTAAATTTTTGTTGTAATTAAATTAAAAAAAAATTATATCTTTTGAGATGATTATAAATAGTTGTGTCAATGGTTTGCATAGCGTATCTTGAGACATTAAGTAATTTTCCTTAAGTTGTGTATTTAAAGAAAAATCTTAATTCCTGAGAAATAAAAATGGAGCTGATCAAAAACACAAAGCTAAAAATACCCAAAATTGTGTAGTATTCATTCTGGGATCTCATTCTGCTGCATTGTAGCAAACGGATAACATCAGTGTGAGCAATGAATTCAGACGTTAGTTGCAGCTTTAGAAAATATTAATTTTTAATTATGATGTTCCTTTAGAAATGTCTCGGTGAGTGCACAAGCAAGTACATTCTGTGCTTAACAGCTTCCACATGCAAACCACTTGGTGGTAGTGGTGGTCAGCAAACTAAGATATCCTTCCTGTGGTTCTGCTGAGTCTCCCGAAGAGTCTGCTCAGGTTTTCTTCAGTGTTGCACGTTAGCATAACCAGACAGTGAAAACCAAATGCAGTAAATATCATCCACTTGCAGTACAGCATTGTGGTACCTGTTTGCTGCACTGCCCTGCGAGCAGAGTTTGTACCGTTCATGCTCAGCCTTCTGTGTGTACAGGGAATGTACGAGCCGGTGGAAGATTGTCTTGTGTATAATCTTGCATGTCCATTGGCATATAGAGAAAGAAACCAAACAATTTTGCTGCATTACAAAGTACAAAATATACTATGTAGTCTAAATCAATTTCTCACATATATTCCGCATTTCCAGAAGCACCTGATGATGTTCTGCCCCATTGCGGGTGTCTCCAAATATGTCATTTGTAAATGGAAAATATGCAGCTGCTAAAGCATAACGAGAAGAAAAAGATGGGAAACCCCTTTGCTGCTCATGCATCTGCCCATGTCAGAGTCTCCTCAGGCTGTGTATGTGTTGCATGTGCAGCATTGAGGCTTCATTTCTACCTACTGGTCCAGACAGAATGAAATATATAGCAAGTAACACAACAGCAGTCTCCTGAGCCCATCGGTTTTCTTGCTGTTCCTACAAACTCGTCAGTGTTTCTTCCCTGCTTCGCAGAAGCAAATGGAGGCTTCAGTGGTTCACTAATGAGGTGATGTCTGCTTTCCTAAGCAGGCCAGCCACAGGCCTTCACCTTGCGGTCGCTTCGCTCTAGGCACGCGTTGTACCTCTCGCTGGGGTACATGCTCTTTTTCCACCAAAATCTTAAAGTTGGAGGAAACTGTCAAGATTTATAGAGTTAAATGCAGCTGTAGAGTAAAAGTGAATTAGTGGTCAAAACAGCCCAGTCTGAAAGAAGTTGTAGATCCTGGCTCTGGACAGACTTTATGCAAGTGTTTTTTCATGTCATATGACCAGCTTCAAAACAGAGCTGGATACACCAAGAAAGATGAGAAATATGACAATTCTTCAAGTGCATTAGTATCCGGATGTTCCAGTTGAAGCTCCAGCAGCTTTGTACTAGGCTCCCTCTTAACATACATCTACAGTAAATAATATAGCTTGTGTAATGAAGAACACAGTTGCAAAGTGGCGGTTAAATTTATCTTTGATGACCAAGGTTTGTGAATTATGATGCCTGTCCTTGTTTTCTATAAAACCTCTCTGTTTGGATGGTGTATAGTTAAGAGTACGTGGCAAGGTCAGCTCCGGAGCCATTGCTGGGTGGCATGAGGGGACTGCTCATGCAGCAAAGTCTCATAGTTTTCGCAGGAGTGGAAAGCAAAGGGCTTCTTAATATTTTCCCAGTGTCAGCAGTTAAATAACATAATATTGAATAAGTCTTTCTTTTATAATTGCTCATTGGAATTCGCGAGTCGTAAAGAAAATACATTTTTATTTTTATTATCTTTTGTACGGCTGCAATAGCAGTGGTTCAAACTCTTGTGTTCTAACTGTATTCTCATAATGTTGAGAAATGTTATGAAACATTGCTGGTATTCATCAAACACTTAAAGAGGTCTTTATACGGGGCCTTTTTTGATTAGTGAAGTTAGTAATAAATGCTTGTTGTATGCTACAGCGCAAGTACAAATATAATGGTCTGAAGTAAATATAATGGTCTTAAATAAAATCTTGTGCAACTGTCATAGCAAATCTTGCCCAATAAAATACCCTTCCTGCTTTCTTTCGTTTGTCAAATATGTCTAATAGAGTCTGAAAGGAACATATTTGCCAGTGATTCATCTGAGGCATTGTTCAGTTGGTATTACTCAGTGTCATGCTGGTTACATCTGGTTCTTCATGAGAAAAGTGAAATACTGCACTCTGCTTATGTGTGGGGGAGGACGTGGATTTACAGGCACTCTGTTTGCTGAGCCATTAATGTGGATGCCTATGGGGGTACAGTGACTTTCCTGAATGAACAAATCCGTATGACTGGGTTTCACCAAGCTGAGTTGCAAAGCATCCCATGTACTTGTTGTATACAAGTTTGAAACATTGCTATTGCAGCTATAGAAAAGATAATCAAAATGAAAAGATCCAATCCAATTAGAAGTCATTAGTTGTGGTTTTGTTGTGTAATGCCGTTACAAGCCAGGGTGGTTTCAATAGCTCTGCTGCAAGACAGTGTGCTTTCCTCTGTAACCAGGGAATGGCAGGGCAGAGACTCAAGCTGAAAGATGGGAAAGTAGTGTCATCTTATAAAATTTGGGTTGTGGTTTTGTGGTTTCTTTTTAATTGGCCTGAAAACCTGTATTAGTGACTTCTGCAGCTTAGTCGTAACCACTAAGGTGAGACCTTAGGGCAAATGGCAGAATTTCGCTGGTGCTGGTGACCCCACCTGGAGATCTATGTATGGGCTGATTGGAATTGCTGCCGCCTTCCCTCCCAACCCCTGCCCACATCCTTGCGTTAAATAAAGGCTTTGAAGACGGGGAAATTTGAGCCAATCGTTCTCTCTCAAGTGAACTTAAATTGTGACTTAGTATGCACACATGGTTTAAAGGGAAGAGGGGTGTCAAGGAGTCCAGATTCTGTGTAACCTGCTGTCTTGGTGTCAGGACCACCACCACCACGTGGTCGCAACACCGCCTCCCCCCTCCCACTCCCCTCCCGGTAAAATGGGGAGGGATAGGAAAAAAAAGTGGAACTTCGTGAGTTGAGATAATGACAGATTTTTAATAATACCACACGAGGAAAACCAAAGAAAGGAGAATATAACAATAAGACAGTATATAGAGTACAATGGAAACACTGATACAGTGAAAATCTCACCACCACGAGCTTCACAAAAGAGACCCCTCTCCCGGCTAGCTTCCCCTTATATCCCGGGCATGACGTCAGCATGGTATCGAATATCCGGCTATGCCCAACTCCCAGCTTCTGCGAAGAATTAACCCTATCCCAGCTGGACCCAGGACACCTGCAATGGGCCTGACCTTCACCTGGGTGATTTTCAGAAAGAATGTAAAATACTTCTGCTCTGTTGATTTAGAGGAAATGTGTCTTCTCCCAGTAGTATGTTAAATTATTGCAAATGAAAATGAAGAGGGTTATCAAGCCTCTTCTCATGAAAGAGCTGTGCCAAAGGAACACGATACAGCCCCCTCCTTTGGGCTGGGGTCTCCATGCAGGTGCTGCCTGGCTGGGGGTGCCCAGGGGAGCTGCTCTTGCCTTGCACCTCGCCATCCTGACTAGGACGGAGGAATAGTCTTTATTTATTTATTTGTTTGTTTATCTATTTTAGTATTTAGCTAAGAAACTTTTTGTATGCTAGCTGCCCTTGTGAGTCTCTCTTTTTTGTTGTTGTTTTTTAAAATGTATTTATTTAAAACAAATAAAATTGGTTATCTTTTTTCTCCCACCACGATACTTGACCTCTGGCCTTGTATAACTTGTATTAAAAGAGAAAAAACAGGGAGTCTGCTTGAAGTTCTACGTGAAGCTGTATTTTTATGAACTGCACGTTGTCATGTTAATGTTCTTCAGTTTATCAGAAAATTGTACAATTGGGTTTAATTATACCGAGTAACTTTAGGCACCAGCTTAGGTGCTTAGCTGAAGAGGCTATGCTTGCTCAGCTACCTAGACAGCTAATAGAAGGTGTTTTCTGCCAAGAGCAGTTGACAGCAGGTCCCTGGTGTGGGGGTCCTTGTCTTCCTGAGGGGTTTTATGTTTCATCATGGGCTGGGAGGGAGCCTAAGGAAACTCCTAGATTAAGCATTTTAAGTTGGGTGGTGCAAAAATCCACTGCCAGCACTGTTCACTTCTTCAGTCAAACCATTTTTCCCAAAACGTTCACATCTCCTCCCTGTGAGCAGAAGAGTTTACAATGCACTCACAAAGTCAACAACATGAACCTTAAGCAAGTGGCGTTGCAGCAGGGAGGAAGAGGTGAGTGCGGGAAGGAAAGCTCTTCCTGACAAGCCCACATTGCCCATTCCTCCTCCTCCTCCTCAACAGACTGTGAGATGAAGTCGTTCGGTGGCTGTAAGGGCACAAGTGAGCACAGAGGGACTTGAAGAGTCGGCTCTAGCAATCTGAGATCACAAAATGTCACACCAAGAGGCACCCGATGGCTGAGCCAGCCATCCAGCTGTAGGCCATTGGCACGGTCGACCTGAATTCTTTTGTAAAATTGTGTGAAACCCAACGAGGATCTTTGTCAGCAGGAGAACTCTATGAATTGTTTTGCAGTTTTGGGTTTTTTTAATAAAAAAAAGAAAATAACATAATTGTACTTTTCATTTCAGAGTGATTCCTGTAGGAAATCTTCCAAATCCAAACGAGACAAGGAGAAACAGGCTTGCAAGAGCTGCAGTGAAAGCTTTAACTCCATCACTAAAAGGCGGCACCACTGTAAGCAGTGTGGAGCAGTAAGTATCAGAATGCACTGAGCTTCTTAGTTTGTTCTGCAGAGACTGTTGAGATTTTATTATTTTTTTTTCAGTGCAGGAACTAAAGGATGTTCTGGTTCGCGGCAGGTCATTGAGGGAGCAGGTCTCGCCATTTGCTTGACGCCCTGGGAATCGGGGAAAAAAAGAGCAAAACTCCGGTGCCAGGGGCCTAGTCTGTGCTGGTTTAAAGGCAAATACAGCCCCTTTGGATGAAAAGAAGGGTAGTTCCTTCCCTGGGGATGTGTGTGTATCTGGGGAGGGGGGTTATCCACTATATTTTGTTTGCAGAAACAGAATGGCCTTCTGAGAGCCTTACTGCACACAGCAGCTTTTTCTAGGATGAACAGCTGGACATAAAATATTAAAGATAGGTGTGCCAAAGCACCTCCTGCTTGGAAAGTCAAAAAAAATCGGTCCTAGAGATTCAAGGCCAGGCTACTGAAGGCACTCAGCCACCCTTTCCCAGTGCCATTACTGACAGCTTAATTCTCTTTTTTTTTTTTTTTTTTTTTGAAAATCACAACCACAGCCAAGATGAGATTGATTTCTGTAATATGACTTGAAACCTGCCTTCTGTGACTTTGAGTTTCATGGTTCAGTGTTCCTAGTGTAGCTAGTACAGAATAATGTTATTTAAATACCATTATTCATGTGAAGTAGAGAGAAATTTCCAGCTGAAGGGAGACCTAAATGCATAGTTAAGATTTTTAAAGAAACCTCAGTCTCAGCAATTGAAATAAAATTACTGTGGCAGAGACACTTTTGCACCAGAGTTGGTTTTGTCAACCTTCTGGGTTTGTTTTTATTAATAATTACTAAAATAATGAAATACATTTCTGGAGGTTTACAATGTTCCATTGCAAAGCTCAATATTATTAAAGAAATGAAATAATAGCTTTCTCCCTTGGAAGAGAGATAATAAGAATTACATTATTAATAATTTATTGTTAAACAGTTGTTGGTTATGCAATGTTTTGCGATACGGCAATAGCATTCAAATTAAATAAGTTAATTAATCTCAAGGAAAGACTGTCATGTATCTGAAAATGCTAGCTTGCTTTTGCTTATATAGCTTGGCAGGACAGTACTTCACTTAACACTTGCTGAATTAACGCAGTTACCTTCATATAGTAATTAACGTCTTGAATTAACAGTGAATTCAGAATGGATGTCAAATCTGGCTGACTGCCCCTGCCTTGCACCCCGGGGGACAGTTTCTCTCCCTGGAGCATGTGTGCAAGAGCAAGTGGTAGAGGCAGATTTTAAGCGTGAAAAGCGGTTCCCGAGCTGCAGATCCATCACTCTTTCTTTGGTTTCATGGGACTGATGTGTCATTGTGTGCTCTTGGCAGCTGAGGAAAGGAATCAAATGTGTTAATTTGGCATCAGACAAATAGTTTTTAATTGATAATGTGCTGGACTGTATCTCCAAAATGGTCAGTGATTTTTTGATTCCTTATTCTATCTTATCTGAGCTGCCTAATTGATGAGGATGTGTCAGCCACCTTTACTCTTCACAATCAGTCCTTCCTAGACCATCTTATGATTGGCATTAAAAAGTACTAATCACTTTGTCAACCTAAGCCCTTTTTGACTCCTAAGGGCTTATAAGAAAAGAAAAGCAAACTTGCATGACGGTAATCATAAAGTATTTTCCAAAAGGCATATGTTTTCTTTAATTAGGCATATTGGTACACAGCATGGGATCACTAAAATGTTAATTGTTAATGGAGGTAAATAAAGTAAATATTATATTGGTTGCTCTATCTTATGCTTACATTATTTTTCCAGGTTTTACTTTAATAACAACCATTCTGCAAGTTCCTTTCTTTGGAGAAACATTGTGTTTTAATGATGGCTAAATAATAAAGCATCATCTTTCTGATACAGGTGATCTGTGCAAAATGCTCCGAATTCAAACCACTTGCAGATAATAGCCGTCATAATAGAGTGTGTAAAGAGTGTTTTCTGCAGTTACCAGCAAGCCCATGCAGCCCTGGAGTGGAATCCATCGGAGAACAAAAGAAGAGACTAGCTGCAGAGGTATAGTATTTAGCTAAGAAACCTTTGGTGTGCTAGCTCTCCTTCTGAGTGTCTGTTTTTTGTTGTTTTTTTGGGTTTTTTTTTTCCTAATGTATTTTTTTAGAACAAGTAAAATAGTTTGGTTGTCTTTTTCCACCTGCCATGGTATTTGAGCTCTGACATGTAACTTGGATTGAACGTGCGTGCAGCCTGAATGCTGTTGGTAAATGGTGAGCGTTCGTTGTAGGATGTTGATCGTTCAGGGATGTGCACAGGTTTTGCAGCTAAGCTTCAGCTTTCAAGGTAGCAAAAAAGAGGAGAAACTTCTGGCTTCTTTTTATTATGGTGCATTTCCAACCCTGAGTTGTGCACAGTAACTATTGGCAAAACTTGGCAAAATAAGATTTGTTTTTTCACTTTTAACTCTATATAGGAGATATTTGTGCACTCCTTATTTCACATCCTGTCAAAATATCATTGCAACAAATTTTTTCTTAGTTGATCGTGCAAAAGCATGACATCCTTCTGAAAGACTATCAGGATTCACTCACACTTTCTCAAAGCTGCTGTAATGCAGACTCTTTTCTCCAAAAGGAGACTTCCACAAAGTGTAAACTGGGTAAACTACTGCTTCACAATTGCCACAGATGTCACCAAGCTTTATACGATGATAATGGCCCATCTTACCCTTATTTTTCACAAGAACAAGAAACATATTGGCAAACTGATTTGTTTTATTCTCACCCACAACAACTGAACCTTCTCTTACCAATGCTTTTTTTAGACTACAGGCAGAGCTGTGAGTACCATTACGTGCCACGCTTTTCATGGGCCACCTTGAAGAAAAGTTTTTTATTTCTTTTACCTCTGAAATACAGCCAGAAGTCACTGCATATGTACAAAGAGGACATTCATCTCAATTGAAAGTGGACCCACAGGGACACATCTTCTGAGGGTACCTCAGATTCTTGAAAGAGCCACTGAAACTTAACTTCATCGCAAATCATCCTTCCCCCAATACGCTGACATATACCGTCCTGCTTTGAGCACTGCATGGAAAACTGGGAACGGTTGCAGCCTGTACTGAAAAACATCTTACCTTGAAAAACATCTTTCTGGAAGCCACCCTGCTGAGCCCCCAGCCTGCCTTCAGCCTTGTTATGCTTCTCATCAGAACCAACTATGTGGAAAAGAGCTAGACTCTGAGCAAGAAATGTAAACCCACCAGTGCGTATCCAGAGCTCCGATAGTAAATGCTTCCTCGGATAGTCTTCTTAGACCCTGCCCTGCTCTGCTTCCCAGCATGTCATATTTCTTTCCAGCCTACTAAATGTGCCTACCCAGGTAAAATTACACCAGCACAATGTGCCAGAGTGAACTCTACTGCTCAGGTGCTTTGTCAGCTTCGTACCCAGCCACGTCCAGAATCTCAGAAATACAAAGTGGGGTACTGCTACGAATGCACATTGCCCTGCCCTGAGCTACCACGTCTGCAGAGTGCAGAGAAGATTCTGGATCCAGAGCTTGATACCATCAAAAACTTCAGATATACGCTACAGCTTTGCCTACAGATGATGAGCACTTCATATGTGTCTATACTTAACTATACGTCTGTGGTATCTCATGATAAACTTTCTAGCGCTGTTTCAGCAGAGCTGTTTGACAGTAAAGTGAAAACCTCCACCTACCCAGCCGAGACCTCTGTTAATCTGAAAAGCCAAAAAGCAAACCAGTGAAATGTGACATAGGGCTTTACTTCAGAGAGCAGATTACAGCAGAAAGCTGTACAAACCCAAGGAAAAGAGTAATTTTCCCCTCATATGCTCAGGCTTCTCGCCTTGTGCTAAATCTTCAAAGGATCAGGTAAAATGCGAGAAAGTAGGTGTAGAAAAAAGAAAGACCAGAGCAGGTTTTTTTCTTTCCCTCCTATTTACATTAAACTTTCTTAACAAGGTTAATAGCAGCTGAGGAGATTGCCGCTTTACAAATGTTATTAACAGATGTCAGAAATCCCCAGGAGACTTCTGTGCAAAGCCTAATGTGAACAGGAATTTTGTTTTTCTTTGCTCTCTATCAAAAGACAAGAATTTCTTTCAATCTTTTTTTCCCTAGTGCTCTCTGATCTGTCTCACATGTCTCTGCATCCATGCACAAGAGTGTATCTCAATACACCTTTTTTCATTAATTTGAAATCATCTCCCAGCCTACTTTGCTAAGCAAGAAACTAGCTGCATCATCTTAATTGCCATTCTCAGTTTACTGGGTGGAGGTGGAATTTAACTTCAGAACCGCTGGGAATGGTGGTTCAAGTATCTGCCTTTGTTACATGGAATTGTGCTATTTCTTGGTGGTATATAATAACAGTTAAACTTTTGTTCAGTCATGGGCTATCCAGCGTTTGCCCCACAGTATTGTTTGACTCTGGACAACTTAAATTAAGCACATATTACACGTAATTCTGAGTATTTTGCCCACATAAGCATCAGTGGAATCAGCTTTTTTTCTTTTTTTTTTGTTTTCCTTCATCCAGAAGCAAAGCATCTTAGCAGCTGAAAACAGCCTCTTCAGCAGCTACCTCCAGTTCCTTGAAAAAGGGAAGACTTGGTACAAAATGTGGGTCACCATCCCCAAGACTGAACCTCTTGTTCTGTATCTGCAAGGAAGTAGCCAGGTAAAATAACATTCATGAGGGTTAACATATGACTGAAAAAAAAGTGCATAAGTTTAAATATGTCAAGCTGAGAAATAGGTCAAAGGATTTGGCTTGGTTTCAACAACAAAAATGAGCTTGATATTCTGAATATAGCACAAAGCCTCAGAGATTTCAGATTTCCTTGTAATCTCTAGTTACTGCTCATATGGTTGTGAGCAAATAAGCTCACAGCTTTTCTTTTCCATTTTTTAACAAAAAAGAACAAGACCAGGATAATTTGGTCATGTTTTGGTTTTTTTAGAGGTTTCAGACAGGTATATTCAAAGGTTTTATTACACTGTCATTAGGGAAAACGTTTTCCTGTAAAATGTATAGAGCTGCAAAGCAGGCTGAATATTGTGATTGCTGGTTCAAGCTTTTCTTTTTTTTTTAAACCTAGTTCTGGGTTGAGAGGGTGGAGGAATTTGTGGAAATGTAGATGTTCTTCAACCTGAAAAACAGACTATGTTTGGTAAAGCTCCTTGTTGTAGCATCATGTGATTTTATCTTTATTTGAAATAATTACTGTGGTAAGCATTATTTTTTTTAAGTGTGCTGTTGAACTAGCATTTGTGTGTGATGAAAGTCAAGTGACAGAAATATCTATATCCAAGATATAGTATATCCAAAATAGAAATATCAGTCATGCTTCCTTAGAGCTGAAGATAAAGAATGACAATGCTGAAACGCGATCCCTCATATCTCATTATGTATTTGGCATTTGACACGTTTATATACAGCTTTGTTTGATCTTCTGGGTGGGATGGAAGAAGAAATGGGTCTGAATTCAACTTACCATTACTCTGCTGTAATTGTAGTGGTACCAAGGGTTTGCTTTTCATTGGCATCAGTTTGTATGGCTGTAGCTAGGAACAGTCTCGAAACTAAATATTACCCATGATTTTATAAAGCTACTCAAGGTAAAGCTTACCCCACAGCAAATGTTCAACAAGAAGTGCACGTTGTCCTTACAAGTGTGTTTGTTTGTTACTTGTCAGCAAGAACCCCTCTGGTTTTAAACAAGCGTGTGTAATGTTTTAAGCATGGTGCTGGAGAGGCTGAAAGCTTGAATGTGGAGCTCCAGACTCAGCCCGCTTGGCTTCTTCTGGGATTCAAACCCCACACTGGGTAAAGCTTCCAATTCATCCCGCGGGCAGTGAGCTGCCTGGCTTCCCTCCTAGGCAGCAGGAGATGCATGACTGAAATTACAAGTTGGAAAAGCCAATGGCCTCAGAGGAAGCACTAAAAATTAATGCAACAAACCCAGTCTTCCTATCTCTCTGGAGTTAGAGGCTGGGGAAAGGAAAAAAGCTTTAAAAAGCAAAGCAGAGAGAAAACTTCACTGCGAAACTTTTCAACTGGTGTGAAAATTGTGCCTGAGCAAAGGATGAGTGCAAGCCCTGTATCCCACAGAAAGCACGCCAGAGTGTCTCGCATGGGCAAGCTTGGGGAAGGAGAGTGGGAATAGAGGGAGAGAGGTCTAAATTCTTTCACCCAGGAGCAGCATATGTCATCTAAGCGATAACTGGAACAAGGAATTGAGAGGAAGCAACACCTCTTACGTGGTATGACCTACCATGAAAGAGAATTTCTCCTAGTGCCCAACCAATTGTCTCAGGAGAGCACAAGCAATAACCCACGGGACATAAATCAGTTGTATTTAGCGCACAGCAGAATGATGCTGGATTCTCCGGGCTGCCTCCTGACAGTCCTGCAAAGCCAGGGCTGGAAGCTGGAGGAGCTTCTGTGCTTCAGGCAGTATGTTCTTTGCTCCATGTCCTGCCAAATTTGACCTTGAGTCTCTCTTGATATTATTAGTAAGATCCTGGTTTTTAGGGGAAAAGGGTGCCTTTGACATTGATTGTTGATTTTACAACAGTTACATTTAGTGGTTAGTGTCCTCAACTATTTCAGGTGTGAAATAAATCTCCTGATAAAGCAGCAAGAAAGCATACAGGACAAGGTTGATCTATCTCGATATTCAATGACCAAGCCAGGATTTACTGTCAGGAATCACCAGTTGCAGACTAAGACTATGAACAAAAAAAAATGAGTCCCTTCTTCAAGGGCATACCACTCCCACTTGTATACCTTCTTCAGTTTGCAGGAAAAATCACAAAGCAAATCCCATTCCTTGATATTAACCCAACGATCTTGCTATTCACTGGACTTCTGAGAAAAATCTCTTCCAGAGCTTCTTTCCTGGTGGCTAAACGTCTGGAATCAAGACGGGAACCACTCATGTGTTTGAGTGTTATTTTCCCAGATGTTGTTCTGTACAACCACATAAACGCATCTCACAAACCTCTTCAGGCCTGTCAAGAAGCATTTCAGTGCCTAAAAACAGAGGTGCCTTTTGGGAACAGTATCGCCAACAATGGTATTAAAGATCTTGAAACACAGACCAAGCGAAGCATGACCATAGGAGTTTGAAAGTTGGGGGATTATTTTTAAAAAGAATAGAAATAGCAAATGCCTCTTGGGAGGAAGAAGTAAACCAAGCTGAATCCGGAGCTTCTGGTACAGTAAAAGCGCGGACAGCTTTCATCCTCTGCACCCTGGCCCACACACCGAAGAAGAGATTCCAGTGCAAATGGAGATAGCACTCACAGGCTTTAAAATAGGAAGAAACCTGCTCTTTTGCTCTAGATCCTTGTTCCAGGAAAATGAATTAATCCCCTGAGTATTCATGGTTCAAGTCTTGCGTAAATCTTTCTGCACAAGGATAAAATTCACATCTTGCTTAGGTATGGAAGTCATACCTGGTTTATCATGTTGGTCATGTTTATCTGAGTGGAATTGTAAAAGTTTGCTTATAAGCAAAGACCACCTCAAGCTTAAGGATCACCAGTTTTATAGAAATTACTCTGTCTTTCCAAGGACTTCACCTGGAGCTTCTGCCCCCATCGGCCTTGAAAAATACACAAGTACCTCCAGAGCTCTGCCATAAACGTACACCTGATTGAGAAATGCAGAATTAAGGAGTCCCAGCTAGCTAGAGAAGTAAGGAATTTTGGAGAAATACGGAGGGTAAATGTAGTGTAGTGAGGGCTAGTGTATATAATAATTATCAGGTTTGCTCCAAGAGAAAATTTTGGTTTATAAATTCTGAAGAAAAATCTTTTATTCATCACATAAATATGACGTACTCCTAGAATATAAGGGAGTAGCTGACTTTGAAGTCAAGCTAAGGGTTTTAGAGAAGTATTTTTGTGACTTATCTGTTGACCCTGTTTAGGTGAAGCTTTAACTGGCCCTGCAGGAAGCTCTGTGTGTCCTTTCTCATGGTCCCGCAGAGCTGTGCATCTCAGCCCACCATTGCATCGCGGGAGTCTCGCAACGATTTTTGCAAGGTTGGGATTAGATTGTGAGTGGGTAGAGAGTGGAGTTGGGGTGGAGAAACAGGGATTTTCCAAGCCTGCTCAAAAAAGTAGCAGGAGAAAATGATAGTGGTCCATCAGCAGGTAACTGCTGTTCTGGATATTTGTGTAAGAGAGTTTCTGCGCTGCAGGGATGTGCAGCACGAGTGGGGTGTCTGCGTGGAGGGGCGACTGCCAGTATGGTGGAATTGAGCTATCCGCTCCCGAATCTTAAACCCTGCGTGTTGTAATGCTTGTAATAGAACAAGAAATAAATGCTGCTGTAATCACCTAGATAAATAACACAATTACTTACCTGCTTAGAGCCAGGATGAGCGTGCAGTGCTTGTGACCGCTGACAGTATTACACAACCAGTAGTTTTTTTGTGTATCGTTCACTATCAATCAGGAAGATTTTTGAAATCAACCCTAAAGGGAAGCTCTTCTCAGCACTGGGTAGTTTGGTTTGATGAAATACTGATATGCAACCCTAGTATGTTGCATACAGAAATATTTTTTAAAAAACAAACAATTCAACCAGGCAAACCCAGTCAGCTCTTAAAAGTGGAATATGAAATTTATCTCTCTGTAAGGCCTGTGAATCCTACATGGGTGCTCGGTGGAGGGCCCAAATTCCTCGAGGGTGCAGGATAGCCCCTGGATTTGTTGGACTCCAGGAAGGAGGGGAAGGGCTCAGTGCCAGAGGAAATCCAGAGGTGCTCATGGTCCCCCAGAGAGATCTGGTTCGGTGTGTGGTATGACTGGAGGCTGAGTGCTTCACCTTTCTCTATCGGTAGTGCAGCTTGCCAGAGATAATTGAAATCCCTTCCTTTTGGATCGGGCAGGTACAGAGAAAGTGGCAAAGGCATCATATTAAGAAAAGGGAGGAAGCAAGACCAAAGGCAGTCTGCTTCATTTGCCCGTGTCTGCGTACGTTGGGTAGGTGTAACAGGTACAATTCAAATGTCAATTTGCTCTTACGCTGCACTTCTCAGTAACAAACGATATCATTTTTCATGGTTGTGGGCAACCTCCAGTTTTACATGTGACGAGTCTTAGTGTCTGTTTTTCTAGAACAAATCGGTGAAGCAGGCATGATGGAGCTTGCATGTGCTCTTGTGCATTTTGTGTTCATCAGTCCCATGTTTGCTTGCTTTAGCACTGCCACGTATTCAGGTGTAGAGCTGCTCTGTACATGCTAGTTCAAACTTCTGTATATGCAAGACCTCCCTGTTATACAGATGGGGCAGTGGTGTCAGGATCTAGAAATTGTACACTGCTTTTAACACAATGGCTTGCACTCAAACAGAAACGGAATTCTTTAGCGTTTGACCCAAATTCAATGTAAATCTCCCTGAATAGTGCTTGGTCTTCAAGCAGATGGACTCTGGCATTTTTGCATAAGAAAACAAGTAGTAGATTAATAAATCAGGAAACCTGTATTGATTTAATAAAATGTGGAGACAGATTTTTGACTGTGTATTTTTTGCCCCTTTAGTTAATGTATGTATTTGCGTTGGTGTGAGCAGTTCTGAAACTTGAATTACTTTAGTCTAAGTGTTAGAAAAGTAGATTATTTTTTTTTTGCCATTGTTCTCAGAGCTGTGGTCCCCCTCCAGATTTACTAAGTCATCTGCATTCAGTATGGGGTGATGAAAGAATGACTTTCCCACCTATTTGTGGGATGCCTCGTTAACTGCAGTATGAGGCATTGAACGTGAGTAGGCTGCTACACAAGTAGCTGCTCCAGCAGGCGATGGCTTCGTACGGATGCTTGATGCCTGTGTGGTTTCGACTTCAGTTTGGGGACCCGCCTTTGAAAATGCTCTGCTGGCATCAGTTGAAACGAGTTTCTTGATCATGGCGCACCCTGCCTTGATGAAGTACGCCTTTCCTGAGAGCTTAGTAGAGGAGTTGGTTGATGCTCAAGAGTTGTATCACCCCTTAGATCTGTGAGTTAATCTGGCCTTTAAAGGATGTTCAAGGATCTGAGCTTTGACTTCCTTGACTGCTATGAAAGGCATCATAAATAACCCAAGACCTTCTGAGAAGATTCACTGATTGATTTAAAATCTGAAATTCTCTTTTATTTTGAAGTCTCTTCCCTGGCAGTTGTCTTTGTGTCTCTTGGTGTCCAGCTCTGGTTATTTGTCTCCTTTAAACCAATCTTACAAATGTCCCATGAGGTTCAAAAGGTACGGCACCTCATTATTCTCAGGTGGATCTGGTTGCCAGTACCTAATGCACAGGGTTTTTGTAAAAGACAACGTGCATAAATTATGTGAAATTACGTGAAAATCCTCAGCCATGCCACTGCTGGATCTGTATTCTTACTGTGACAGGGAATCTGTTAAATAAGGAGAATAAAGCACCAGTAAGTCATTGCCTTTTGTTGTTTTAAGTTAGTCGATATCGCCTCTTTGTTTTCTAAGCTACAGTGCTGAGCGAGAGCCGAATGCACGTGTACTCTGGAACTGCCTTCATGTGCTTGTTGACATGTGTGCGCGCGTTGGCTCCGCGGGCAGGGCTGGCCGCCCGTGGCGCTGGCACCGAGGGGCTGGCACCTGGTGGCACCCCCCAAGACACCCCGCTTTGGGGGGAGTTGTGGTTTACCATCTAGCCTGACTGTGTGCCTGGGGACCACGTCTCAGGGCTAGGGTCATGCATCTCCAATCGCATCTCACTACTGCAAAGCGAGTTTTAAACTGTTTGAAACAGGTGTTTCTTTAATCCCGTTGAGAGGAAGTCCTCCTTCCCCGCGCAGTATACCCCCACTCCCCCCCATTTCAAATACTGTTGGTTGCTAAATTTTTATATTTGATGTCTCCTCTTTAGGATGGACGGAGCCCACGTCCCATTCCTCTGCCTGGATACGAAGTCAGTTTACCAGGTTCTGGTGAGAAGTTTGAAGTGAAGCATGTTTTCAAGCTTTGCCAGTCCCAGCAAACTCTATATTTCAGTGCAGAAGATGAAGAACTGCAGATTAAATGGATGGAAATTCTCACCAAAGCAGCCAAAGGAGAAACTGAAGATACAGCTGAAGGGCTTGGCAACCCATAGAGCAAGTTCCATTTAGTTTCTTTCCTACATTCTATAAACCATCACTTGAATTTGGTATTCATGGCACTTTGGAATCTGTATGGCTTTATATTTTCATGTGTCTGCATAGGAAATTCAGTGGTTTCTCTCCTTTTATTGTACATTTCTCACGTACAGTAGTTACCTGGCATATATTATGTTAAAGAAAAAGGTAGTTGTAGTTGTTGGTGGTGTCAATGCTGGTTTTAAAACAAAAGACAAGGAGAAAAGCATTAATTTTAACAAAGGTAATGGAAAAGCATTGGTCTCTTGTTTTCCTAAATGTATATTTTCCAGTCCTTTTGATTGCTGTTCAGTGCAGGATGTGTATAGTCTGTGATTAGTTCTCTAAATGCTGCCTTTTAAGTTAAATGTTGTAAAGGCTTGTGCTGGCCACTGACATTCCGTTCTCTGTCCGTTCCCTCCTGATAAAAGGTCTTTGTGAAGTCTGAGCAATGTACTGAATTCTCCCTTTGCTAAAACTATGTCTCTGCTATTTTGAGATGACCTGTTCACAAGACAAATACTGTAGAAGGGACTTCTAAAAATGACTGCAAACTGTGCAGAGAAGAACATTCAGAAGCCTCATTGATTTTAAGCATTTATAATATTGTTTTGTTTTCTTTTGAAACCAATACCTTCCTTCCTTCTATTTGAACCCATTTTGATGTAAGTGAACAAACGTTTTATACTGCAAACTGGGTTATGATCAATAAACAAGAACATTTTTAGTACACGCAGTACAAAAAGGTGACTTTTTTGTTGTATTGGTTAATTTAAAAGTGACCTAGGATTTATTTATATAATTTGTAAATAATGTTTCATAAGTATTTTAAGAATTTTTAAAAGATCTCAGCTAATTAACAGGATTTAGTGCATAGAATAAGATATTTGTATGAACTGAATTTGTAATTTAATTTTCCTGTTCACCTGTATTTGTCTTATTTTCAAACTTAAGTGCTTATCTATTTCAATAAAAATTCATGCAGTTAACTCCTGAGCCAGATTTCCAAGGCACAGCAAGCTTTAGGTCAACATTTAATATAGGTTAAAAAAAAAAAAAGGGGGGGGGGAAAAAAAAGGCATGTCTGTTCCTAGTGGTAGTAAGCATGTAGTACTGATAAAAATGAAATAAAATCTGTCACAGTACTGTATTTTTAAATGGTTTGGTTTAACTTTTGTTTCCTCTTCAATCTTCTACATTTTCTGATATTGGCAGAAAGAAAGAGCTACTCTATACAGCCAGATTTTGTTAGGATTGTTGAAAATTAGTGATCTGCATCAGTGAGTACTTTTCTTATCTACAGAAAAGGATTTGATTTTTCCTTGTTTGGGGTTTGGTGGGTTGCTTTTTTTTATGTTAGTGTATTAAATCATATAAGTGAAGTCCATGATGCTAAGAATTAGAAGCTGAGTATTCAGTTAGCTGCTGGTAAAATTTCCTGAGACTTGCATCTTCCTTCTCCTCCCTACCCCTCTGCTCCCATCAGTTAGCATGAAGAAGGCTAACATCGCACCCATTTTTAGAAAGGGTAGCAAGGAGGACCCTGGGAACTACCAGCCCGTCAGCCTTACCTCTGTGCCAGGGAAGATCATGGAACAGGTCATCCTGGAAACCATGCTGAGGCACCTGGAGGACAGGGAGGTCATTTGAGACAGCCAGCATGGCTTCATCAAAGGCAAGTCCTGCCTCACCAACTTAGCGGCTTTCTACGAGGGAGTGACCATAGCAGTGGACAAGGGAAGACCCATGGACATCATCTATCTGGATTTCTCCAAGGCCTTTGACTCAGTCTACCACAACATCCTTCTCTCTGAACTGGAGAGACATGGATTTGATGGGTGGACTGTTCCATGGATAAGAAATCTGTTGGTTGGTCGCTTCCAGAGGGTAGTGGTCAACGGCTCAATGTCCAGATGGAGATCAGTAACAAGCAGTGTCCCTCAGGGGTCTGTTCTGGGACCAGTGCTGTTTAATATCTTCATCAGTGACATAGATGATGGGATTGAGTGCACCCTCAGTAAGTTTGCAGGTGACACCACACTGAGTGGTGAGGTTGACACGCTGGAAGGATGGGATGCTGTTCA